>NC_022030.1:63200439-63208723 GCF_000317375.1 Microtus ochrogaster
GAGAGAGAGAGAGAGAGAGAGAGAGAGAGGATAAGCATAAAGTAACTATTCATATAACTGCATATACACAAAGGTTTCTTGTCAAATATGTAGAAGGGCACAGCCTACTATTGAAGGTGCCATCTCTGAGCAGGTGGTCCTGGATTATACAAGGAAGCAGACTGAGGAAGCCAATAAGCAGCATTCCTTCATGGCCTCTGCTTCAGTTCCTGCCTCTGGGTTCTGGCCCTGATTTTCTGGCATGACTTCTCTGGATGATGGACTCCAAGCTACAGACTGAAACCAACCCTTTCCTCCCCAACTTTCTTTTCATCATGGTGTTTATCACTGCAATAGAAAGCAAACTAAGACTGCAGGGAATCCCTGCACCCCCATTTTCTCTTCCCCAAGGAAGCCCGTCTTTCTTCTATCTGTATCAGCCCCAGCTGGAAAGACCTTGCTGGGTCTTAGACTTCCTGCTTTGTCTGGAGTCATTTTAAGTCCAACCTTTCTGTTATTATTATTGTTGTTTTAGTATTACTATTATTTTGAGATGACTTTCACTATCACTGTTCACCCTAGCTAGCTTGGAACTCGCTATGTAGACCAGGCTAGCCTTGAACTCCCCCAAAGTTCACCTGCCTCTTTTGTGTGCTGGGGTGAAAGGTGTGCACCAGCTTACTTTAAAAACATTATCTCTCAATAGCTTTCACAGTGTTGTAAGTGGGTGTCCAGAGAGTGGACCTTGGGGGAAGTCATACAGGTAAACTGGCTTGCTATGACCCAGGTAGACAAAAAGGGTGGCCTTGATTGCTGGGGTAGATACCAAGAGAGGAGACAGTCTAGACCATCCTGCTCGTGGCAGAGGGTAAGCTCAAGCATGCCTCCCAAACATTCTGTTGCCCAGGGTCTGATCAGCTAATGCTGATTGGGTGATGGGGGCTTGGGCACTCCACATTGTCCTCACTCCTTGTGGCCATGTAGCCTCCCTGAGCCAAAGCGGGTGTCTAAATGGGGCTGCTGGGCAGCTGGAGGATGTGGGGGAGCGTTTAGCTTCCCAATCAGCTCCCCTCTTCTTTGTCCAGAAATAGGCTCACAATGAGGAAGTCGCCTGATTCCAAATGGCAACTGTCCCAGAAAAGCAGGTGCCCCACATGAGAGCTGCCATGCATATGCAGGAACAGAACAGTTTCCACTCAGGGCTTGGGAGCCCTGCTACAGAAAGGGGCTTGGTTTATAAAAGACCCAGAGAGTCCAAACGGGGAATGAGAACCATTGTGAAAACTGCCTTTGTTCTAAAGAAAGCCCAAAGGGAGTAGTTGCCCGACACTTGATTTCGGAAGGATGGAGGCTGCCAGGCAGCCTGATCCACCATCTGCTGGACGAGTAGAGGTTCGGATTGTTGACAAGTCCCCTTTAGAAAAGCAGGCTGAGGTGTCTTGATGAAGACATTCCTCGTCCTGTTCTACCAGCTGTGGCCCACAAAGAGCTACTAGATGGTCACTGGATACCCACCACGGGGACATTAGCCACTCTCCTTGTTGCTGTGACCGACTGACCTGACAAGAAACAACTTAGAAGGGAAGATTTATTCTGGCTCCTGGCTCAGGACTCACAGTCCATTGTGGACTATTCCAGGGGTGGCTCTAGATGCTAGGATTCAGCTGTCAATAAAAATGAATCCTTAGCCAGGTGGTGGTGCATGCCTTTAATCCCAGCACTTGGGAGGCAGAGGCAGGTGGATCTCAGTGAGCTTGAGGCCAGTCTGGCCTACAGAGTGAGTTCCAGGACAGCCAGAGATACACAGAGAAACCCTGCCTCAAAATAAATCAATCAGACAATCAATCAATCAATCAGTCAATCCATCTTTGCCCTTGCAGTCTGTCCTCTGAAAGGAGGAGACAGGTACTATTCTGGTCTGTGACAATATCAAACAGTGAGCACCCAGGTGAAAAGTACATGCTGTCCCAGGGCTGGGAAGGCACACCCAGGAGGATCCCTGGGGCTTGCTGGCCCGTCAGCTTTGCCTGATTGGTGAGCTCCAACTTCAATGAGAGACTCTGTCTCAAACCCAAGGTGGAGAGGAAGACAACATTGATTTCTGGTCTCTACATGTACACACACACACACACACACACACACACACACAGACACCACTCAAACACACAAGATCAAAAATACAGCAAACAGAATTTGAACAGCAGTTTGATCTTCACCAAGTAAAAAAAAAAGATTGCTCCTTGGGGGCTATGGCTGCTGGGCAAGGTTATGGAAGAGTTTGGCAATACATTCTTTGGGTACGTCACAGGGGACACTGAATGGTGGAAATGGTTAGTTCCTAGCAGGTCTGGCATGGGTGAAGTCTGGAGCTCGCAGAAAAGACCTGATTGATTGGATGACTCTACCTAGCAGCCTGTTTCTCTCCCCATCTCTGGAAGCGTTGACTGAGTGATTCCGAGCTGGGTTTATTGAACAGCTGTTCTTTATATTAACTCAAGTTTATGAGAAACAAAAAACAAAACCAAACAAACGAAAAAACCCCAAAAGGCATTGGGAGTACACACCAACTCTTAAGGTGCAGAGGAAGCTGTCAGGCTAGAAAACAGAGAAGCAGGGGCATTGGGGGTGGAGTGAGGGAGGCAGAGCAAGGTGTGTATGTGTCGGGGGAGTGGCAATTTGATGGCCTTGAGGATGTCTGAGCCCCGGAAAGATCTGCTGCAGTTAGCGCCATCACACCTCAGCTCTCTGTAGTCCCACGATACTTCTCTGATGTACTAGAAGTACCACACACGGGAGAGTAACGTTCTCCTGGGTGATGGGCTCGAGGAGCACCAGTGGGAGCAACCTGTCACAGTGAGCCTGTGGCTGCCAGATGGCGGCTCAGAGCAGCCTGATGGGGACTGACACCCAGAAGGAAAAGTATCTGGGGAGACAGCCAGAGAGAGATGCTCACAGAGGGGTGGGCAGTCGGCTCTGGCCCTAGTGTGAATCAGCTCGCTCACCTTCTGAACAATCACTGGTGGCTACGGATGCACCGTGTTATCAAGAGCCATTTCCTCTCTGCTGTGGGCAGAGGAGGTGCTCCACTCCAGACTGATCCCAGAGGATCAGGGAAAGGCGTTCTTTGAACTTGACCACAACCCGGAGCAGGAGGGCAACCCTTTGCCTCTCTTCCAAAAGCTGTCCCCAGCAATTCCAGCACCCTGCTTCCTGGGAAAGCAGAAGAGGAAACTCTGATCGTTCAGAGGACAGGAAAGACTTTCCATTTCTTGCCACTTCTGGAAAGTTCTGGGGACTCCAGGGTGAAGAAACCTGCCTGCTTAAGTGAGGAACTTCATCTCAGTGGGGTTGGCGACGCAATACTCCACACACCCCAGATGGCAAGTGACAGCTCAGACCAGAGCCCAGAGCCATTTCCCAGGGCCATTTCTCAGGGCCTCCATTGCACCTTGAAACTTGCCAGGGCTCTTAGAGGCCTGAGGTTCAGCGGAGCTGATGGGGTTAAAAACAAACCACTTCCTCTCACCGGGTTTTCTTTCTTCTTCTTGAGATCTTGTGGGGAAGCAAGGTTGCACATCTTGAGCTCGTTGTCACTTTATCTCTGCCAATGTCATCACTTTCATGCTTCCCCACAAGTCTCCAGGTCACCCCCAAAGGCAGGTTCCCGCCCTGACAATGAGAAAGCTCCGAGATGGGGGTGGTCAATTCCCTTTGTTCAGCTCCCACCCACTTCCTCCTCTCTGCCCCCAACCCCACCCAGCAGGCCTCAACCTCTGAGGAAGTGGCTTTCGCTGGAGGGTGGAGTTCTTCATCCTAGAAAAGGGGGTCAGGGTGGTACCACGCAAAGGGGGTGGGGGTGGGGGCACCTCACATTGCCATCTAGAGCTTGATGCTGCCGTATGTCTGCTGCTGCATGGCTTCTTTTCTGGGCAGAGCAGGAAGTCCCTCAAATGTGACCTGAAGCAAGGGAGAGAATTCCACGGGACAGACCGCAGGGCACTGTTCCTCCTTTACTGCCATAAGCAGGCGGACTGGGTGCCCTCACTTGACAAGAAAGCACCCAAGAGGATGGAAGTCCAGGAATGAGTGTTAAAGAGGCAGCCCCTTGGGGACTTTCCTGGACTGTGGTTTCAAAGGCTTCCTGATCCTCACTGGGCAGCAGATTGGCCCTCCTGCCTCCTCAGCTAGGCTGTGGTCCACATATAACCAAGGAATCGAGACCACCTCAGTTGGCCCAGCTCTTCTGTTTCTGGTCCCTCATGGTCTGGCCTTACTTATAGCAATACTCAGCTGCTGTAAGAACCTTCCTTGGATGACCCGTGATATTCAGTCTGTTCTTGTTATAACCCTGTACTCACGCTTAACACCTTCCCACCACAACCAGTAAGATTTTGACCAAGGTCTGTGTGGAGCCTCTTCTGTGACCACCATCCCTCATCCTAGCATCCGCCACTCCTGTGTGGTCTCTCCATCATGGGTAGGTGTGTCCTAATGTTGGGAGCTAGACTCAGCCACATGAGATAGTTTCGAACATAGGCAGTGTTCATTGTCTGGTAGATATGGCTCATTTGTCATATATATGTCTGTAGTGGTTTGAAAGAAAATGGCCGCCAAAGTGTATGGCACTATTGGATAGTATGGCTATATTAGAGTAGGTATGGCCTTGTTGGAAGAAGTGTGTCACGGTGGAGGCGGGCTGTGAGGTCTCCCATGTAGCAGGCTTTTTCTTTTGGGCCACCAACCAGCTCCCAAATCATGACACAGAGACTTAATATTAGTTATGAATGCTCGGCCTTATCTTATGCTCATTTCTTCCTAGCTCTTAAACTTAATCTATTTCTCTTTACCTAAGTTTTGCCTCAGGGCTCTTTATTTTTTCTTTCTGTATATCTTACTTTCCTGCTGTCTCTGTCTGACTGGCTAGCTGCTGCTGGTTTCTGGCCCCCAGCGTTCCCCCATTCTCTCTTCTCTCCTTCTCCCGAGCCTAGATTTCTCCTCCTATTTATTCTTTCTCCCTGCCAGCCCTGCCTCTCTCTCTCTCCTTCCCAGCTACTGGCCATTGGATTTCTGTTTCTCCCAGGGTAATACTTTTTTATTGAAGTGGTGCAAGTAGACATGGCTACCTTGTTCACACTGAACATGGCGTGGCCAACTGCAAAGTTAACCTTCAATCAAGTTGCCAAAAAAAAAATAAAATCATTAACAAACTCAGATGTTTAAAGTAAGTTCATGCTTTTGTTTCCTGTCCTGCTGAGAGCTCTCCGTGGCCATGTTGTTGGATATGTGGGTTGACATGACTGAACCAGAGACGCCACGCTCAGCCTCTGCCTACAATCTCCATCCTCTTATTTAAACGCCACTTGCGTGAATGGAGGCCCAGGCTCAATTCAGACTTGAACAGATGCTATTGCAAATTCTGAGCAATTATTATTACGTGTGGGAATGTGATGTGAAAATAAGTTAGCACTCCCCATCTGCTCCGCTGAGTGTTTCCTCTGAGTGCAGACGTCCAGTTCTGTAGGAAGGGAAGAGCTGAAGCCTGGTTTATTCATCCTTTTGCTCTCTAAAGAGCAAAATGGCCATTCCAGTTCATTTCGCCGACACCCCCACTTCCATTTGTTACAATAGGGTATCATTGATTCTGGAGTGACCCATCCTATAAACACACATTAAGCGCTTATAAAAGGTTGCATGTTGTCCTTGATCCTGAAGATAAGGCAAACATATTTCCTGTCCTGATGGAGCTTACAGTCCAGGGTGAGGTGGCCATGGACACCCCAATGGCAAAGTGCAGCATACAAGAGCGTAGAGGTATCTAACAGGGAGACATACCTCCCTGAGGATTCAGCCTCCAACTGCATTAATTCCAAAACATGGAGAACAGAGGAGTTTGACGGACTCCCAGTCATAGAAAAGGCCCTTAAGATTGTGTGTGTGTGTGTGTGTGCGCGCGCGCGCGCGCACGCGCGTGCATGCGTGTGCGCGTGCGCATGTGTGTACCTATGTGCCAGGGGGTTAGAGAACATTTGGGAGTCAACCATTTGGGAGTCAGCAACAAGCACCTTAACACCACTGAAGCATTCTGTGGACCCTGGTGGAGAGAGGGAGAGAGAGAGAGAGAGAGAGAGAGAGAGAGAGAGAGAGAGAGAGAGAGAGAGAGAACCTCACTCTGCAGTTAAGGTTTGCTGCAGCCCTACATTCTGGAACTCTAAGCAAGAACCAGTTAAGCCCAGTCCCACTCTCAGATACATGGCCATTAGTTTTCTACTGCTGCTGTAACAATTGGCTCAAATATGGAAGCTTAAGGCACCACAGAGCTCTGGGCAATGCTGAAAGTCCCAAGTCTGGCATGGTCTCACTGGCCTGCAGCGGAGGTGTCAGCAGGGCTGTATGCATTTCAGGGGAGAATCTGGTGTCCAGCCATTCACCTCATCAAGGTCCGTGCCTGCAGCGTGCCTCATTTTCTTACCGTGCCACTGGGATTTTTCTCTTCCTCCTCCCTCTTCTGCATTTGAGAACCCCACGATTGAGCCGGCCACATCTGGAAAATCCAGGACGACTTCCCCCACTTTAAAGTCACCTGTTGGGCAACTTTCATATTCTGTCAGCATCCGCTCCCCTTTACTGTGTGACAGGACACATTTGCAGAATCTCAGGATTATGGCATCTTGGTGGGCACCATTCTGTCAAACCATGGCAACACAGTGGTACTTATTTAACTTGCTGGCCACCTGCCCCAATAGCCTGGATCCCTGTTGAATAAAACTCTCCCCCTCCCCCCAGCCTTCTCACGTGATGAGGCTGTTGTCACAACTCTCCCCATTTTGACGACCCCGTTTTGTTGCTGGGAATCTCTGCCGCCTTCATCAAAGTAAAGCTTAATTTTCCCTTCACTGTGGGCTTCCTTCCTTCCTTAATGATTTCTCAGTTTGTTTTTGTGGTTTCTATGGTTTCTGAAATCCTCAACACTGTGCAGCCTTTTTCACACTTCTTTGAATTTGGGATGAGTAAATAAATGCTCCAATGTCAACTCTTTAAATTGGAACAAGGCAGCCCAGTGGCCCAGGGTACATTTAAAATCTGAGAGGCCCTGGGTTCCTCCCCAGCACAAATGAACGACCCCCTTCAGGTTCATATTTAAACAGAAACAGTGGCTAATCTTTCAGTTACTGGAGTTGGCGATTGTGGAATTCCTCAGTTCAAATTTTGAAGGATTTAATAAGCTCTTAAGAACAGACAGTTCCCAGCCACACGCTCCACCAATGTCAACGTCAAGAGTCACGCGCAGGAGTGCTCTCTGTAAGTGGTGAGCTCAGTTGAAAGCCATGCCGTGACAGAGCTTGGGGAAGCATACCCAAGTGTCCCATGCATGGATGGCCACATTTTTCCTTCCTGAAATAATTACCCTTTGTACTTTACTAGTGGTGGCTGCAGGATAATCACGCTCCACAGAAGCTTGGGGAAGAGCATTGCTGGCTTACTCATTGGTTCCCTGAGTGCTGATGTGAGCCACTGGTGTGTCAGTGTCAAGACTTCCTGTTTATATGTGAACTGGGCTCCACTTCATTTCAGTCCAGGAAAAACTGTGCACAGGTAAGTAGAAAGGAAGAAGGAAGCCATCGTAAATACCCCCATTTCAGACAGACCCCAGAAATGCCTCCTGAGATGGATACAGGTGTAATAGTTAATTGTAGGTGTCAACCTGACTGGATTAAGGAATACCTAGAAACCTACTGAAACATTATTTGGGGTGTGTCTCTGAGGGTGTTTCCAGGGAAGGTGCAAATCCAGAGGGAGTGGGAGTGACATTCTGCTCCACCTGTCCCTGGACACCGAAACTCCAGAGGCCACAGCCTTTGAACCTAGAATTTCCACCTTCTAGTCCAGGCAAGCTACTGGCAACCCAGGTTTTCTTGCTTGTAGACAACCAGTCACAAGACTTTGGTTATTCTCAATTCTCCTAATAGAGTCCCAGTCATCTCTTTTCTCTCTCTTTATTATCTGTCTCTATAAACTATTTATCATCTATCTATATATAATCTACTTATCATCTCTCTACCTAGCAATAATCTATTATCTATCTTTATATTTTTCATGTCTAGATTGATCTATTATCTATCTCTCTATATGTATTATGCAGCTTTATAGCTCTCACCTAGCAATTTATCTATTATCAACCTATGTGTCTTTTATCTATCATCTATCTTTTCATATCTATCATCTATCTATCTATCTATCTATCTATCTATCTATCTATCATCTATCTATCTATCTATCTATCTATCTATCTATCTATCTATTCATC
>NC_022030.1:63208823-63214097 GCF_000317375.1 Microtus ochrogaster
TCTATCATCTATCTATCTATCTATCTATCTATCTATCTATCTATCATCTATCTATCTATCTATCTATCTATCTATCTATCTATCTATTCATCCATCTATCTGTATACCTATCTATAGATGTCTATCATCTGTCTGTCTACCTATCTATCCACTCTGCTGGTTCTATCTGAGCCCTTAGTTTGCATGAGATATCATCCCAGCCCATGTTTCATGCCCCTTGAGTAGCCTATCTTGATTCTTAGGCACCCCCTCTGCCCTTCTGTGCATGCTGTCATCCACCAAACACTGACATGTCTCTCTGCTTCACATTCCTGCTTACTGTGCTCCCCTGTGGCCCAATGTTTATGATCACTAGCAATTGAGTCTGCCATAAAACAGTGGTCCCATAAGTCATTATCTTGTGCCCTGTGGAATTTTTTCTCTCCAAGCATTGCATAAGATGGGGGGCATGCCCTGCTAGAATCTTCCAGCTCACTCTATCTACCTTGGCATTCATTTCATGGGAGAAAATTAACGTCCTATTGCTTAAGCCATTGCAAGCTGGAGTGTGCTCCCATTTGCAATCTAACGCATCCCTCTGGCCTAATGTTGGTTTTATTGCTAAGTTTTCCTACCCTGGGACTGCCTGAGTGTGAGCATCCCCAAGGTGATCACAGCAAAAACTAGAGTGAAAATTGCGCTTGTGGAAGCCATTGGCGAGCCCTGCTGCTCAGCTCTGAAGCAAAGCAGGGACAGATATCTCTGGAGGGAGAGAGAGTTGCTGAAGGGCTCAAGGGACCTTCAAAGAAGCATCGTGAAATTAGTGGCCCTGTGCTGCTGGTCCTTGAGGTTCCAGATGCTCACACTGAGTCCTTCAGCCATGAAGCCTCCATGTCCAAGCCTTCTGTCCTGTTCCGTTCCAATGCTGACCTTTTCCGCAGAGTGTGTCCTGTCCACGGGGTGCTGGGACTGCAAACAGGCTAGCACCAGACTTTTCTGTCATGGGGGGGGGATCAGTTTAACTCAGGACTGGGCTGTGGGGACCGAGGTTCACAGGAGGGAGTGGCTTATTGCTCCCCAGCTGGGCGGGGTCGCTATTTCTGGATCCTACTTCCCTCCTGCCACCCACCCCTTCTCTCTCCTTTTTCTCTGCTCCGAGGCTGTGTTTCTGAGGATTCACCACACCCTACCTGACAGAGCATTTCTGTTTGTTTGTATGTATATAATTGGCAAGACCACGTAGTCAAACACCACCTCGAGCCGCGGTTCTCAGTCTTCCCGATGCTTCAACCCTTTCATAGAGTTCCTCATTTTGTGGTGACCCCCCAATCATAAAATTATTTTCCTTGCTACCTCATAACTGTGATTTCGCTACCGCCGAGAATTGTAAAGTAAATATCTCTGATTTCTGGAGGTCTTTTGGGGGTCGTGACCTACAGGTTGAGGACTACTGACCTAGCCTGATGATTCTTCAGTGAGGGATTTTGAGACATGCTTACCACTGAATACGGTTGGTTGACTTTCCTTTCAGTTCCTGCCTCCAGCTTCCTGCCTCGAGTTCCTGCCCTGCCCTCCTTCATTGACGGACTGTGACGTAGGCGTGTAAGCTGAAATAAACCGCTTCCTCCCCAAGCTGCTTTTGGTCATAGGGTTTTCTCACAGCAATAGTAACCTAATTAAGACAGTCACTTCGTGTCTCACACATGTAATTTTTCAGTAGATGTTTGTTTCCTGACATCTATTCATTCAATCATTTCAATGTCTATGTTTAAGGGATTATATACAACAGAATAATAAGTATTTTCCCTATAACCTAAAATTCTCCCCAGTCATCCACATGCATTATATGTCAACATATCTCTGAGTCGTAATTTTTCCAGTTCCCTTTTTTATATGATTTTCTTATTCTCTTTGTTTTTTTGCCATCTCAGATGACACTATGATGGGCCCTCTTGTGTGGACAACCTTTCGGTCTATATCAGCTTTATTTTCGTTGTTATCCACACTGCTTGGGAAGATTCTTGAAAACACAATGAAAGGTGTCATTTCCCCAGACCTTAATTTCTAGCAAGGTTCTGTATTTAGGCCCTAGCTCCCATTTTCCTCCGCTGTGTGCTGAAGGCTGTAGCACAGTCACCGGCAGCCCTTTAAACGTGGCCAGAGGCATCATGACTTTGCAAAACGCCATGACATGGAAATTCATTTCCCAGTACTTGCAGAAGCGTTAACCTTTTCCATGGAAGAAGAATGCCCCGAACGCTTGCTTATGATCATCTTCAAGCCGACTGTGCTATCTCTTGCCCCTTTGGCTGGTTCACTTCTGAAGAAGCAATCTTATTATTTTGGTATACTCCATATAAAGAAACTCAGATATTCAAGCGACAGGGCTCATGTTTAGGTCCATGCTGTGGGGAGCATATGGAGGACGGTGGATGCTGGATGGGGAACAGACAGGGCAGGTGGAGGGAAGGGTTGATGGCTTCCTACTGGAGGTGGCGTTCTTCTCTAGTCGAGGTCACCACCCTGAATAACAGTGCACTTGTTGTGGAAACCCAAATTCCCCACCGGGCTTCAAGAGCTGTTGAAAGGGGAGTAGCAAGATGGCTCAGTGGTTAAGAGCGCATACTGTTCAGCGGGATCTTAGTTACCAGCACCCACACGGGGTGACTCAAGAGCACTTAAAACCCCAGCTCCAGGTTGTTTGTTTGTTTGTTTGCCTGTGTGTTTCTGTGGGAGGGGGTGGCGGGGGGGGGGGATGACGACGGACTTGTACACTCAAACGGAAGTTAAAGACAACTTGGGGTGTTGATCGTCTCCCTCCACTGTGTGGACTTCTGAGATCAAACTCAGGTCATCCATCAGATGTGGAAAGTGACATTGTCTGCTGAGTTATCTGGCCGGGCCCACATTTTCCCCTTATCTCTAGCCCTGACACCGCCCCAGAACTTCAGACCAGTGTTTGTCTACACTCATGGTGCCTCCCCAGAAGCCACAGCAATCTCAAGTTTGGTATTGCCCAGACAGCTGCTGCAGCCTCTGCGTCTGCTCCTTCACCTACACAGATGGCTTCTTTTCTCACTCAGCACATTCTGTTATTAGAAGACCCTGCCGCCTTTTCCTCCAAACTATTCACAGTGCCATCTCCAGCCATCTCCACCATTCCTGTCTTGGCTGGAGGCACAGCAGATCAACACCAAGCCGCTAATAAGGCTACCTATCTGGCCCCCTTGATTCACTTCTTGCCTTGCCATTGAAATGGGGGCCCACATTGTAGCCATTTGTGGACCATTGGGATGAAGTCAGAGCAATCTGCTTTGTAAACTTGGTAGATCTAAAGAATGCAAACAAAATCCCAATTCCTGCCCAGGGCTGGGGATGACCTGGATTCCCCTCCATCCCGGGGTTCATTGTATTGTTCTCCCCAGTCCTTTCTTCCTCCACTCTTATCTCTGGGCTCTTATGACTCTTTCTTTGGGGGACCTTTACATGGGCTCTTCTTTGTGCCTGGAACTTACTTGGACCTTTTGCCAGATCGTTGGCACCCCGATAATAACTCAAACTTACTATTAATTATAAAAGCTCTGCTGATAGCTTAGGCTTTTTTTTTTTTTGCTAGCTCTTATAACTATAAGAAATGAACCCAAATCTATTCATCTATGTACGGTCCCCAGGGCTAGTTTACCTCATCAACATTCTGTCCATCCTGCTTCCTGACTCTTTCATATCTCCTCAAGTCTCTGCCCTTCTTCTTCCCAGCATCCTCTGTACCTAGAAATCCTGCCTCGCTATTGGCCGTTCAGCTTTTTTATTAAACCAATCTCAGTGACATATCTTTACACAGTGTTATCAAATATCTCATAAGATTGGACATTCCGTCTACATTTTGACTTAGCTTGCAAACCTCTTCGTTATCTGCTAAATGCCATCTTCCAGATGTCACCCCACACTGGTCCATGTGTAGTCTCCTTTACTGAACTTCTTTTGCTCAGCAGCTGTTGGCTTTATTAGCTGTTTTACGGAATATGATGGAGGTTCAGGTACACTGAGGGCCTTTTCCAGAGTCCAGAGTAGAATCTGAAAAGGTCATGTTGAAATCAAAGAACAATGTGGGGGTTAGTCAGCACAGCCAACTTGACAGACTGTAGAAGCACCTAGGGGCAAACCTTGGGCTTGTTTGTGAGGACCTTTCCAGGTGGGGTTAATAAAGGTGGGAAGATTTAACACAAATATGGGCAGCTCCATCCCATGGGCTGGGGTCCTGGACTGAAGATAACGGAAAGAGCGAGTTGAGCATCAGCATTCTCCTTCTCTGTTTCCTGGCTGTGACTAAAATGTGACCGGTTGCCTCACACTCCTGCCCCCTTGTCTCCCGCTATGACGGACAAGACCGTGAGCTAAAATGAATCCCTCATCCCTTAACCTGCTTCTCTACAGATAGTTGGTTATAGTCACGAGAAAAGTCACCAGCACAAACAGCTTCATAATGGCACTGCTCCACTGTGTCCAAACCTGTCCACAGCAGAGCTGAGACTGATGGTCCATATCCATAATCCAAGAAGCTGACCCAGGAAGATCAAGAATTCAAGGCTAGTGCCGGCTGCATAAGCAAGCTCAGGGCTAACCTGAGCTTCATAGTAAGACCTTGCTCAAGCAACAGTAAGAAAACTACCAAGCAGTCACGTCCACGGCGTGCCACAGTCCTCGCCCTGTGCCCTCTTCCTCACCACAGATGGCTCCACGGTGAGAGGAGAGAGAATTGGTTTCTGCCGTTTCTTGTGGGTGCCAGCAACCATGAAGCAGGAGGGGGATGTGGGTAGCAGCAACCTGCTGCAGCTCCAGTTCCCAGCCGAGGTCTCCTTTACAAAGCCGTGAGCCCAGAAGGGCTAGTGCTCAGAACCATCTTGATTCTACTTGCAAATTACACCAGAGCTTTTGTCATTGACTCCTGGCCTTTCCTGCCATTTGGTGTCTCAACCAGTAAATACACAGTGTCGTTTTGAGAACTTAGCATGCAACAGCTGCACAGAAAATCAACACCCCTATTACATTCTACTGAGAAAGACAAAACCTCCCTAAGTTGTTCTAAGAAATGAGGCAACACCTTCACCCATTTAGTGGGACCCACGTTCCAGCTTGATTCATAAATTCCTCTTTTCTTATTTGCTTCAAGTTTGGGTTCTTGTTTTGTTTTGCATAACAAGACAGTCGATCTTAAAGCCCTTTTCTCAACTAGCTGCATTTTGTCATCAATTACAACACTTGGACAAGCCCACTCTTTATCAACACAGATTGGTT
>NC_022030.1:63214197-63225002 GCF_000317375.1 Microtus ochrogaster
TTTTTCTAGACAGGGTTTCTCTGTGGCTTTGGAGCCTATCCTGGAACTAGCTCTTGTAGACCAGGCTGGTCTCGAACTCACAGAAATCCGCCTGCCTCTGTCTCCCGAGTGCTGGGATTAAAGGCGTGCGCCACCATCGCCCGGCCCTGGTTACCTTCATTTAACTTCATCTTAACGTCTTTGCCATTGTCCCTTCCTTATCTTTGAGTTGTCTGTAATAATTTGTTCAGTAAGGTAACCTGTATGCTCTCCTTACTGGAGCCCTTGTGCATCTGAGGCATGCCACCAACAGAAGAAAATGTGCTTGATCCATGGCAAAACCAAATTACATCGTGATTGCATTTAATATTCTTGTAAAGCGCAGAGCTTTGTAATTCTTTAACTGTGACTCAATCTTCCTTCCTTCCTTCTCTTCTGTTTAGAGTATTATTTTGAGCCCAAATTAAATCACTCCGGGGATAGCTATACAGTGGTGAAACACATTAGCTGTCATGGCCGTCTTAACATGTTTAGCATTCCATCTGAGTCATTTATCACATTAGCAACACAATATTGTGACATTTCCTCAGCCTTTCGTTTGTCTGGTGTTCAGTGTACAGTGCTAATTAATTCATAGATGGTGCTGGCCACTTCCCATCTGTCTCTGCCGCCGGCACTAGCCCCGAGACAGAGGACCCTGCCAAAGATCAGGCCACTTTATTCTCAGTCCTTTATTCATTAACATCTTGACTGGTGGCGTTGGGGTCATCTCTGTCAGCAGCTGACAGACTGGAGATCTGCCATCCCCATGGCTGATTGCTGGGGTCCCCTCTCAGGCGTTTCAGTCAAGACTGTTGGTACCTGTGAGCGGTGCCAGGGAGACTATATACGAGGCCATATAGGACTTGGCCCAGGATCTAACCGCACACCAGGAAACCAGCAATTCAGATTGCGTTCACACACAGTGATTTCCCTGGCTAACATCTAGGAGTCTGGGTATCGTCTCGCTGCAGGGATAAGTTCCTCTCCTGTTAGGCTACCCTGAACTGGTCCCCATCCAGTCTCCTGGAATGTCCTACACCTCCACAGAGAACACAATGGAAGCTTTTGCTATACGAAGTTATCGTAAGCCAGGCAGTAGCAGCAAGTGCCTTTCCCAGCTCTTGGGAGGCAGAGCAGGTGGATCTGAGTTTGAGGTCAGCCTGGTCTACAGAGTGAGTTCCAGGACAGCCAGGGCTACATAGAGAAACCCTGTCTGGAAAAAAACAAAAAGCAAACAAAACAAAGTTATTGTAATGTTTATGTTACTGTGTCCTCTTTTGCCTTCCTGTTGTGAAAATACTAGTCACTGAGTCCACACACCTTCCTCTGCCACGATAAAGTGAGTGCAAGGAGACCATCTCACACCAGCCATGCCTGGGATCACTGCAGAAGATGCAGGTTCCTCCTTCAGTCTGGCAGCTCCAGGAACATGTCTCCATTAAACAGAGTCCTTGTCCTCCTTGTCCTCCTTGTCCTCCTTGTCCTCCTTCTCCTCCTCCTTCTCCTCCTCCTTCTCCTCCTCCTCCTCCTCCTCCTTCTTCTTAGGGTTTTGCTCTGCCTCCTGAATATTGAGATCAGGCGTATGCCACCACGCCTGGTTTCTTCTTTTCTGTTTTAAATCTAAACAAAGCATTTTTTAAACAAATAATTTCTTACTTGAATACAGTATTTACTTCATTTCTCTCCCTTCCCCCTCCCCTGTCCAGCTCCTCCCCACTCTCTCAAAGTCATGATCTTGTCTTTAATTATTGACAAATACAGCCTCCTGAGTCCAATCAGTGCTGCTTGTGTGTCTGGATGTGTGTTTAGGGCTGGGCACTTAGGACTGGTCTAATGGAGGCGCTTGTCTTAGGGGAAGACTGATTCTCCCTCTCTCAGCAGCTTTAGTTACTTATAGTCTTCATCTTGGGGTGGGGCCTTAAGGAAGAAAACTGATGAATAGTCCCGCCCAGCTATGGCTCTTATGACAAACCCCAACAATGACCAGCATGGCAAGATACCCCCAAGGCTACTATAGCCACACTTATTTATTTATTTGATGTGAGATGTCTCTGTATGCTGTGAATATGCTTTATTGCCTTTGGTTAATAAAGAAGCTGATTTGGCCAATAGCCAGGTGGAATATAGCTAGGTAGGAAATCCAAACAGAGATACAGGGAGAAAGAAGAGAGAGTTGGAGAGATGCCAGCAGCTTCCAGAGGAGTAACATGCCAGAACATTAACTGGTGATATACAGATTATTAGAAATGGGCTAATTTATATGTAAGAACTAGCCAGTAAGAAGCCTGACCCATTGACCAAGCAATTATAATTAATATTAAGTCTCAGAGTAGTTATCCAGGAGCTGGCAAGCAGGAGAGAAACCTCCAGGAATATTTATTTATTTATCTAATTCATTTTACATACTAACCACAGTTGTTGCAGGAGGAGCGGGCTGTGTCCCACCACCTGGCTAGCTTAATCCCTGAAATAACCACACAGAAATCGTATTAAATTACTGCTTGGCCCATAAGCTCTAGCCTATTATTGGCTAACTCTCACATCTGGATTCAACCCATTTCTAATAATCTGTATGTCACCATGAGGTCATGGCTTACCGGGAAAGATTCAACATGTCTGACCTGGCAGCTGGCTCCAGGGCGGCTCTCTCTGCCTGTCTTCCTTCTCCCAGCATTCAGTTCTCTTTTCCCCGCCTATCTAAGTTCTGCCCTATCAAAAGGCCAAGGCAGTTTCTTTATTCAACCAACGAAAGCAACACAAATACAGAAGGACCTCCTACACAGTTCTCTCTCCCTCCCCTCCTCCTGTTCTCTCCCACTTCCCCCCAACCTATCCCCATCCACTCCTCAGAAAGGGTAAATCCTCCCATGGGAAATCAACATTCAGTTGAGGCAGGACCAAGCACCTCCCCATAACATTAAGGCTGAACAAGGCATCTCACTACATGGAATGAGCTTCTAAAAGCAGGCTTGATGTGGGATTCCCCTCTGTATGGTGTGAATACCATTGGGTTAGTAAAGAGTTTGTTTTGGACAGTGGCTTAGTAAACTAGAGCTAGGTGGGGAAAACTAAACGAAATGCTGGGAGAAAGAAGGTGGGAGAAGCCATGTAGCCCTGCCAGAGACAATTGCTGGAACTTTACCCAGTAAGCCAGAGACATGTGGTGATATATAGATTAATAGAAATGAGTTAAATCAAGATGTAATACTGATGTGGCCATTATACTGAGAGCCACAACAGGTCAAAATGTTGTTGGTCTTTGCTCATGCCATTCTTCCTCCTGGAACCGAAATCCACTCAGTTCAGGGCTTAGTGGTCAGGTGGTCCCCAGATGAATGATCGGTGCCCCAGACCATTTCTCCCAAAGGCCCTGATGCCAAGAGCACCTGGGAACTTCTTACAAAACACTGAGAGACCTTCAGCCAGAAGTTCATTGTCAGGTCCAGGCGCTTTTCCTTCCTGCGAACTTCAGGCTTGTCTAGACCATCCTCAGCCTCTGAGATCTGTTAGGGCCCTATGGGTGCTAGTCGATTCTAAAGTCTGAGGGCAGACAGGAGCCCAGGTCTACATTGCTAGTGGGTGGCACACAGAAGCAGGAATATCCTGTGCATTCATTCCAGAAAGACAGCAGGCTTGCTGCTCTATCACGGCCAAGTTTGAACTCGACATGGCCTGAATGTGCTAACGACTTGCCCAAGAGGCGAATCTCCCCACCCCATGAAGCTGCAGCTCCTCACAGCTGAGTTTTTTGTGACTCCAGGAGTATTAACCAGCTACTTCAATGCTCCGATATATTATCATGCTTTGCATTTTCATTTCTATCTCAGGGCTTTTTAAGGCTGAGTGGTGGACACTCCAGTCTGCTCGAAATAGAGCACAAAATTCGTAGGAAGGGGTAGAAAGCCTGGCTCAAAGCCAAGAATCCCAGCGAGAGCTTCTGCGCAGACTGGGCACTGCTGTGAATTTTCAGACTGGCTGGAAAGTCAATTTAAATAAGGGGAAAGTGTGACAGCCTAGTGTTTGTAGCACTGGGTGATTGAATTGTTCTTCTAGTTGATGGTTAATTAGTTTAGAATTCATTTTAATGCTTTGAGAAGATAATTTTCCTCATTATTCATAAGGAATGGAGGTGTGTGTGTGTGTGTGTGTGTGTGTGTGTGTGTGTGCGTGCGCACACAGGTGTGAATATATGTGTCGGTTGGAGGTTGACACTGGATGTCTTCCTTATTGGTATGCTATCTTGTTTCTTTGGGACAGGGTCTCTCTCTGGACCTCAGGCTCATCCATTTGCTTAGGCTAGTTGAGCAGTGAGTCCCCAGAGACTTCCTGTCTGCACTCCCTAGCACTGGGGTTACAGGTGCCTGCTGCTGCACCTGGCTTTTAATGTTTGTAGGTCCTAGGGATTCCCACCCAGTTCCTTGAGTTTTCATAGCAAGCTCGTCACTGAGTGAGCCAGTGAGCCAGCACCCACAGCCAGTCCGAGTTCTTGCATATTTAAATCAGGTTCTTCGGTGGAGTTGGCATGAGTTTCACACAGTGCGCTCAAATTGTCGAACCAGCCACCCAAAGGCCACTGGTCTTTATTAGAAAGTAAAAAGGCAATATTCACAACACAGTAAAGAAGACACTTAAATTTTGCTTTATTGGTGTATTTATCAGTCACGTATTTCCTTTCACCATAGGAAAAGGGATTGACGGGGCTCATTTCTGAACAGCAAACTTTAGAGAGTGGTGGTCCTCGGTGCTCCTCCCTAAAACAGGGGCTTCTCAGGAGGAATGTCAACTACGCAGGGGAGAGGAAAGGAATGTGTGTGACCCTTAGACAGACCTTGCAGGTCAAAGGGAGACATCCCTGGAATCTGACTTTGAAGGCAGACGATCCGGGTGATGGATGGCAGGAAACTTAAAAGGAAGCTAAGGCAGTGAGACCTGTTTCCAGCAAGTCAAGAGATCTCCCAGCCAGGCAGAGCCCTGCGGCCTGAGCTCAGCTGGCGAATCACTTGCTTCAAGCTGTTCCTCCGCTGCCTGCACCCAGGAGCTGAATACACGTGCTGAGATTTCACAACAGCATGCCGGGAAGTGGAAGTGCAAGGCATTGCAGGTGGCTGAACAAGGCCTCCAGGCCTGGCCTGTCTGACCCTCCTACTGTGCCCTAAATGTGTCCTTAGGTTTCTTCACTCTTTCGTGTTGAAATCGAGAGGCAATGGGGCTGGGCCTCGGATGATCTGTTGCCTCCGTCTCCCTGGAGCCGATGTTCATCTAGAGGCACAGCTTTCTCAGTGAGGTCAGCGTGAGAGCGGCTTCGTTGCAGGGGGATGGAAAGGACAGATGGGGAAGACGCACACACCGCCGCTGCCTGGACAGCCGATCCAAAGACAGAGGGATCTAGAGCACCCCCACCCCCACCCCGCAAGTCCCCCGCTGCCTCGCACCTGGCATCCAGGGGCTCTCTATGCCTCGCTGTAGCTGTTTTCCCTAAACATGCCTTGCATTCCAGAGCCGCTACTCAGTGCCAGCTGCACTGGGCCGTCCTGCCAGTGACCTTAAAGGTCTTTCTTCCCCACCTGAGGTGGACTGTAGTCTTAACAGGCCCAGTTCAAAACCCAGGTCTTCCCGCAGCTTTGGATCCCATGTCCCGGGACATGATGTGTCTGTATCTGCTAGCTTCTCCCAGCCCCTGCCTGGGCTCACCCATTTCATTAATTCCACACACATACACAAGTCACTTAAGTTGTTATGTAATAATTGCCACCCTTTATAGAGACCAATTATCATTTCAGGGACAGTATTAGGAACTCATGAATTGACACATATATAATGAGGGGTGGGGTGATTGTTTTGCAGTATTAGGGTTTGAACCCAGGACTTCCAAAGATACTAATCAAATACTATATCCCTGAATGACATTCATCTTTCCAGTTTTATTTTTATTGCATTATTGTTTCTACTGAAGTCCATGCTGATGGCTATGTCTTAACCAAGCGGTCCCTTGCTAGACCCCACATGCTGCTGATCTACACTGTGTGAAATCACTCAACCCGTGTTTTTTTTTTTTTTTTCTAATAGCTCGGCTTCCCTCCGTTGCTGGATGACCTAACTCCTCCAGTCTAGGAAGCAAAAACCAGCCCATCAGTGTAGCCACTATTTGTGTTTCTCTGACTCTTAATAATCTCACACACATCTTTGTATTCTTATTCAGCAGCTCTCTTCCGTGGTAACGATCCGTGATTGCACTTGAAATGCAGATATGTACACTATGCATACAGAAACACACATTTGTGTACACACACACACACACACACACACGCGCGCGCGCGTGTGCGCGCGCACGCGCGAATATCTTTATATCCATAACCATCAATGTGTATGAATGTGAGCAAGGCATGTATGTTTACACACTTATGGCACTAATGGATTTATAGAACTTTCGTTTTCACTCTGCACAACTATTATTTACCAGTATTTTATAACCACTTTTTTGTAAGAATAGAATCTCAGAACCTAGCTGCCCTTGCCAGCATTCCTCCAGCCTCCTTCGCAGATGCTGACAGGTACCCACTGGGACTTGGCAGACAGGATCTCTCACCTGGGAACTGAATTAACATCAAAGGGTATGGGTGTTAAGGTACTGACACCATACAGCTGCTCCCCACCCCCTGCCTTCTGCCTGGCTGCAGGCTCTCGCTATGAGCCCTCCACCATCCTCAAATGAAATAAGGGGACTCTCTAAGTGGGCTCTAATTTGCTTTAGAGACTATGCCATGCCATGCCATGCCATACTATCTGTCTCTGGTGCTGGCGCCAGAGTCCTTGCCATGCTGTGGTTGGACTCCTTAAGTTCGGTCTTTCTGTCCCAATCACCCCAGCTTCTCTGCAGTGACAGACAGGAACACCCGTAATGGTAATCAAAACTATGCTGAGGTTCACCAGGCTGAGGCCCTTAAATGTTCATTCTTATCCCTTACATGAGGCAAGGTCGTCCCTTTCCCATCTTTGAGAGAAGAAACGCTGCTTTGAGGGGAACAATTTGGTTCATGTAACAGCTAAGATGCGGCAGCGGAGAGCCATGGCTGAGCGCTGTTTAGCTGGCTCCAAGTTTGCTGGGATGAATGCGTTCATGAAGGAGGCATTGGTGTGGAGCAGGGAAGGGTCTGCCATCCTGTTTTCTCAGTCCAGACCTGACTAGGACCGGTCGTCTTGCATGTCCGCAGCCCATAACAGCATGCACTGTGTACAGAGGCCAATCCCAGCCTGATACCCCAGAGGTGTGGCCGGCACCGCCTTACTCCCCTGTGCGGGAGGTGGTTGGATCTATTCCTCCAGCTGTAGAGTAAATCTAGGGCCGTTTCTTTTCTAGTCTCCCTATCAACGTGGCCAGCACCCGTTTCCTCTCTGCAAAACTTCATCCCATTTCTTATTGTGTCCACACTTCCTCCTTTTGTGTAGGGAGTCCCCTATTTCCGGTCAAGCTTTATTTTTTTCTTTCCGTCAGTTACAAGTTACTGTTCAAACGGGTATGAGTTTCCCGCGTCCATTAGAGCTGAGTCCAACGGCTTCAGGGGACACTCCCAAGAGGGGACATTCACAGGGGACAGTGTTGTCCCTGTCCACACAGAATCTTGTGTTGTTGGCTACTTTTCTTATGAGAAATTACCTCCCGTCATCCAGAGGGCTAAAAAGAACCAACCGTCAGAGAACGAATCTAATTGGAATTCCTTCCCCAATAGCTTTCAGAAAGTTCACTTTTTAAATTTAAATTAAAAGTTTCATTGAGAATTTCATACATGAGTACACTGGTTTTTTTTTGTTTTTTGTTTTTGTTTGTTTTTGTTTTTTCGAGACAGGGTTTCTCTGTGGCTTTGGAGCCTGTCCTGGAACTAGCTCTGTAGACCAGGCTGGTCTCGAACTCACAGAGATCCGCCTGCCTCTGCCTCCCGAGTGCTGGGATTAAAGGCGTGCGCCATCACCGCCCGGCTGGAACTAGCTCTGTAGACCAGGCTGGGCTTTTACATCATTTCTCCCTGCAACTTCTCCCATCTATGCTCCACTCCTATAATTCATAACTTCTCTTTAATTATTATCAATGCACACACACTACGTGTGTGTGTGTGTGTGTGTGTGTGTGTGTGTGTGTGTGTTTAATGTCGCTCATGCATATATGTATTTAAGACTGGGCTAACTCCTCGGAATTGGACAACCTATCGGAGGATTTGCCCCTGGAGAAGACTGATTCTCCCTCTCTCAGCACTTATTGGTTATCTGTAGGTAGTGTGGGGCCCGGTGAGATTTACCTTATTTTTGTTGGCATGTCAACTGGTATTGCCATTGTGCCGGTTTTGTTTAGGTGGCCATATTATTGAGATTTCATGGGTACAACTTCTCAGACAGAAACAGAAAGATCGTTTATAAATTGATTTATCTGGGACTTAGGAGGCCACACGTAGAAACTGAGATAGGCTGGGATTGTCTAATGGTACTTTTTGTTATTTAAATAATTTATTTAGATTCATTGTATGTGCATTGGTGTCAGAACTCCTGGAACTGGAGTGACAGATAGTTGTGAGTAGCCATGTGGGTGCTGGGAATTGAACCCAGGTCCTCTGGAAGAGCAGTCAGTGTTCTTAACCACTGAGCCATCTCTCCAGCCCTCTAATGACGTTTTAATGAGAGATCTAAACAACAGTGTCCTTGGTTATAATTACGTGGTTAAAAACATCCCAGTATGCTGAAACACCCATGGACTTTAGGTGCTGAGGGCAGTGACTTATGCAGTCAGCAAAGGGAACTCCTCCTTGTTCCAAACACTCCAGGAGTCTAGTTTAAATCAACTCCGCTTGGACAAGTGACCTGACAGTCTGGCTTCCCCCTGGTGCCCACCCACACCCTTCACCCCACCCAGTGAGGACTCTGTCAGATTTGGTATGTCTTTGAATACATGAGTCAAATCCCAGCATAGAATCCAAAGCCCTGGAGTCCTCACTTCATTTAGCTCCCTCTCCGACAGTGATTCTCAACCCTCCTGATGCTGAGACCCTTTAATACAGTTCCTCACGTACTGGTGACCCCCAACCACAAAATTATTTTTGTTACTTCTTCATAACTGTAATTTTGCTACTGATATGGACAGCAATGTAAATATTTTTTTAGAGCTAGAGGTTTGTCAAAGGGACAGAGACCCTCAGGTTGAGAAACACCGCTTTGTAACCATGATAGGACGCTGGGGTCATGGAAACAGATTCCAAGCTCAGCTACTCAGCTGG
This sequence comes from Microtus ochrogaster, assembly GCF_000317375.1. Classification (NCBI taxonomy): domain Eukaryota; kingdom Metazoa; phylum Chordata; class Mammalia; order Rodentia; family Cricetidae; genus Microtus; species Microtus ochrogaster. The sequence continues at coordinate 63,223,479 of NC_022030.1, forward strand.
GCACGGTGTCACACACTTTTAATCCCAGCACTTGGAAAGCAGAGGTAGGTGGATCTCTGTGAGTTCAAGGTCAGACTGGTCTGCAAAGCAAACTTCAGGACTCCAGGACGTCCAGGGCTGCTACACAGAGACACCCTGTCTTGAAAAACAACAACAACAACAACAACAAAACAAAAAGCAGAGTTAAGCTACTCACTAGAAACTGGAGAAAGTTGATACAGTGTGTGCATTCCCTAGTCCATCACCCCCGTTGCTACACAGAGGAAACACTAAGCCGAGAAAAGACATGTGAGTCCAGGCTTAGCAAGAGAGAACCGCCCTTCAAACTCCTACATTCAAACTCTGCTTGAGGGATGGTAACATTTGTTTCTGGAATAGTCCCCTCCCGAGTGGCATAGTACTCATCATGACCTTCAAATTAGGAGTTTCTATTAGGACCTCTGTCTTGCATTTGAGGAAACTGAGGCACAGAGGGGTTAAGCTGGTTGTCCAAAGAGCTACCATGAGCAAGAAATAAAAGTTGAGCTTTGCACAAGAAAGGACAGCTCCCAAGCCTGTGGGTCACCTGTCCCTGCTGTGGCAGTCCTCACACCAGGCTTTAGATAGCGAGAAGTGTTGAGTGACAGGTGACAAGTAGACAGGGTAAGGGGTGGTTATCAGGGATCAGAAGTAGGCAGGCTGCTTCAGAGAGATAATGTGCAGGTGAGGCTGGCAAAAAAGAAGAAGCAAGATTTCCAAGAATGGTCACTGGGACCTTGGCAGTCACCTGGGGATGATCTGTAATTTGGGCTAAGTCACTGGGCTGGGAGCAAGCAGAAAGACCTTGTAGTCACTGGTCAGCTAGCCTCTGATGCACGCTCAAACTCAGGAGCCCATTCAGAGGTCATTTGGAGACTTGCCAGCTCTTGGATGACATCCACTGTGATGGAATTTTCCCGGAAGGGGTGCAAAAACCCTAAAGCTGTAGAACCTGGGCTATTCTGAAGACCTGAGAGATTAGAGGCAGTGAAGGATGGAGAAGGGGGTGGGGCCATGTCCTACCATCAGTTCACATTTTTGTTGAGTGGCACGGCGTGGCGTGGCTCCAGCAGGGAAGTGACAGTGTCATGCTCTGAGTAACGTAAAGATCCCTGGAGTTGCAGGCAAGTCCTCAAGCTGCTTCTGCTGTTCCCTGGCTTCCTGACCAAGCACTGCCAGAACCCTACCTCTATCCCACACCCCATCCCATACCGCGTCCCATACTCTGTCCCATACCCTCATCTAATACCCCTGTCCTATACCCCCATCCCATACCCCATCTCATACCCTTATTCCACCATCCACCTCATACTCCATCCCATACCCCATCCTATACCCCAACCCATACCCTATCCCATACCCTCATTCTATACCCCATCCACCTCATCTCATACCCCATCCTATACCCCAACCCATACCCCATCCCATACCCCATCCCATACCTCAACCCATACCCCCATCCCATAACACCATCCCATAATACCATCCCATACCCCATCCCATACC
>NC_022030.1:63225406-63238322 GCF_000317375.1 Microtus ochrogaster
CATCCCATACCCCAGCCCATACCCCCATCCCATACCCCAGCCCATACCCCAGCCCATACCCCAGCCCATACCCACATCTCAATCACACCCATATATCTCCGTTAGGAAGAGGGGGCAGTCAGTTGAAGGTTGAGCCCTTTCACTGTAGGGAAATTTTAACTGTTTAGTGACTGAGTCTGGGATTATTTTATTGCTTCTACCACTTGTCCATGAGCTTTGGTGATCCCGTGCCTTAATGAGAATGCAGACAAACACCTATTAAATTCTAGTTTCTTGGTAAACACTGGTGCATTTGACTAGATTTTGTGCCTGCAGATGGAAGCTAAATTGTGTGCTCTGCAAGCATTGCAAATCTCCCAAGGGAACAATGGAGGCCATGGCAAAATGAGAAAACAATTAACTATGGCAGGAAAGGGGGCCCTTCACAGCGCAGTCTCCATGCGCTATTTTAATTGCCAGAGGATAAATGTGGGGTTCCATCGTCGTGAAGGCGGCCAATGAGGTGGCTTTCCTCTTTTGTTTTTTGAACTTTGGAACAATGAAATGGCCCCAAATGTTTACATGGCCGTTGGAATTGTTCCCCACGTGAACTATGCTATCTGTCAACACAATGTGATGGGGACATCTATCAAGCATCAACATGGAGGCAGCAAAGAGGTTAAAGCAAAAGTTCCCAAGAATCTCATCAGCATCCAATCCAGCCAGGCAGAAATCCCAGTTCTTGGGAGGTAGGGGCAGGAGCATCAGAAGTTCAAGGCTGGACTGGACTATATGAGTCCTTGTTTCAATAAAATAAAATAAAACAGTAAAATGAAAGAGCATGGCAACCATGCTCCTCTTGAGCACCTGTGGCTGTGATCACATTTATACCCTAGGATTGGGGTGGTCAAGATGGCTCAGGGAGTAAAGGTACTTGCTGCCAAGCCTGATAACCTGAGTTCTATACCCGAGACCCACGTGTGAAATGTGAGAATTGATCCTGAAAGGTTTCCTTTGACCTCTATGTGGATAGACCACCCCCAGCACACCCTCCCACACACACACAGAAAGAGAGAGAGAAGTGGGGGAGGTACAGGAAGATAGGGAGGGAAGGAGGGAGGAAGAGAAAAACAACCATGTTTTTTGGGGAGAGAAGTTGGTTTTTTGTATTATGGGTTTGTTTGTTTGTTTTTAGTGTTTTTTTTTTTTTTTTTTTTTGGCAGGGTCTCACTCTAACCCAGCCTGGCCTAAATCTCACTCTGTAGCCTCAAACTCTTGCCTTACCCTCCAGAGTGCTGGGGTTACAGGCTTGAGCTGCTGTATTTAGCAAGACCTGGCCTTTTATTCAATTATCAGACCGGTCATTCAGAGTCCTTGAGAAGTTCTGAGGCTGTGGAAATTGCTGAGATTACAAGTGCTCGCAGGTTACTATGTCTAGTTCGTGCTATTTCCTTTAAAAAAAAAAAAGTTTTACAATGATTTAGAGTGTGTGTGTGTGTGTGTGTGTGTGTGTACAACTGGCCAAAGTTGGTTCTCTTCTCCCACCACATGGGTTCCAGGGATGGAAATGAGGTTGCCAGGCTTGGTGGCAAGTGCCTTTGCCCACTGAGCCGTCTCTCCGGTCCCTCTCCACTTTCTTTGTGCAGTTTCTCTAGAGTTCACTTCCAGAAACAGGCGAGCTCGAAGAGTTGTTTGGGATATTCCAGGCCCTGGGCTGTCATTATCTCCTTTAAAGTTCCTGAAACCAAATGTTTACCTCCACTCTGTCCTTACAAGTCTCCACAACCATATGGCACCAAAGCAGAAGACCCCCTTAGCTCTCTGCATTGCTGACTTCTGAACCAGACTCCAGACTCCTGTTTCGTGTTTTTTTTCCCTAATTCCTCCCTACTCAGTAGGGACCTGAGATTGCTCAGCAGCCAGTGCCCATGAACTCATTCTCCTTGGCAGTCAGTTCCTGGGGACAAAGGACTCCTGTTTACGCTGGCAGCAGAGAGGCTTCACCTGGTTGATGGCCCGGCACTTCCCTGCAGCCTGCAGCCATGTGCACGCTGGTAGCAGAGACATATGCCCCTGCCTCATATCCAGCCCTGAGGCAGAGCTGGAGGGAAAGCTGTCGGACTTTGATTGATGAGTATATGGGGTCAATGAAAAAATCAAGGGCGGTCACTGTCTTCACGTCCTGAGAGAGGCATAGGACTTTATGATGGGTGATTGGTCCTTGGGAAGGCAAGTGTGAACCTTAAAGGGCCCGGTCCCTGGAGAAGCCATGAGAGAACAGGAAGACTGAGGTAGAATGGGCTCCAGAGTTGGTCCTTGCATCTCTGTTCTGTTCCAGTTCACTGCTACTAGGTCCACAGCAGTAGAGGACCATACTACTGACCCTTTGTAACCTCAGTCCCTCATCTCTAAAATGAGGGTGATGGCACAGTCTTCTCAGGACTAGAAGGATAAAAAGAGAAAAATATAGCCCAGAGTCTGTAGACAGACTCAAGATAAACCAGGAAGCCATGTGTTCCTTTATAACTGACCGCACAGGAAGGGAACTCTAATATATCCACTGTCACCCTGGGCGGCTCTGACCAGGGTACACTTAGGCGTCTCGTTCTCTGGATGGCTGAACAGATGCCCCATTCTGATTGAGCCTTGGCTGTGTTGCAACTCAACTCTTCCAACACCAGAGCCATGTTTTTCCTTCAGGAGGTTTTGGGCTTTCCGGGTTTTCAGAAACATGCACCACATGAAGCAGAGACAGAACGGACATTTTAGGGCTGGGCTGTAGAGCTGTGGAGTGGCTGAGGTTGGTGTCGGAATCTCATGCCAAAGCAGAGGGAGCTACACCCTGGGTATGCCAGGGAGGGTGGCCACAGAACGGGAGTCTCCCGCTTCCCACAACAGAACGCCTATTAATTATGCTTTGGGCTGGGACGTGGAAGGACTTGGGAAAGGCACTCTCAACGTTTTGAGGGTGAGACAGTACCGTGATTAGAGAGTCCAGGCAGGGAGGGCAGCCACACACTGCCAGCTCTGACATACAGAAACTGTTGACCAACATCTAATCTCTCTGTGCTGAGGCTGTCCTGTGTCCCCACGAAAGGACAGGAGTGTCCAGAATAAAAGGAGGGCGTGGGAGATAGACCAGGAAGATAATACTGGGGAGGATTTGGCCACGGATTCTGAAAAAGAGCAGCAAAGAGATCATGGGGGAAACGCAGGGATGTGCAGAGAATCTACTTCTTGGCAGAAAGTCCACAAGGTTGATTGACTGACAGAGGTTGGAATGTTGCCGGTCCAGAGCCCAGTTCTAGTTTATCTTGGGCTGTCTGTCAATAGTCCCCTTACCAACCACTTCCATCACGCCCCTCTATTCTTGACTTAGCATTCTTGTTACTACCACATGAAATCTTTGGGGATGACTTCACAGACTCTCCAGCTTCTACCAACCCCAAACTAAGAATTCTATCAGGTGGTACCCGAGGCCTATGACAGAGGTCTCCCCAACTTTTCAGGATCCTGCCTATGTAGTGTACCCATAAATATCTTTGAATATCAACTTCATTGTGACTTTGTTCTGTCTCTATAAAAGCTTCACCAACTGTTGCCACATTAGAACATAGATTTTAGGGTAACCTGAACCTGTCTTCCTGAGCCATGGTCACCCATATTTGGCTCCTGCAGAAACTATCTCTTGTCCCCTTTGAGGCAAGAGCTGTGGTTTCTATCTTATATCCCGAGACCCAAACAAACCTCCTTTCTTCACCCATGACTCAGCCTTGTTGACTGCATTAAAGCAATGAGAAATGAACCAATGCATCCCTCTCAGTTGCTTTTGGTCATGGTGTTTACCACAGCAAATAAAACCTAACCAAGACAATGGCAAACTCTTGTAATCCCAACGCTGGGGGGACAGAGGTGGTGGATCCCCAGAGCTCACTGGCCAGTCAGCTTAGGCATAGTGATCTGAATGAGGATGGACCTCATAAGCTCATATATTTGAGTGTCTGTTCCAAAGTTGGTGGAAGTGTTTGGGAAGGATCAGAAGGTGTGGCCCTGTTGGAGGAGGTATTTCACCGGGGGAGGACTTTGAGGTTTAAAAAGTCACACTATTCCCAGTTATTGCTCTCTCTGTCTCCCCCCCCCCGCCTCTTACTTGTGGATCAGATGTAAACTTTCAGCTACTATTCCAGTGTCATCCCTACCATGGTCCCTGAGATGTCATGTTCCAGCATCCGGTAGAGGAATTCTACTGTAATCATGTCCTTCATAGTTTAAATTTAGACAGCTACATGGTGTATCAGTTTCCTTAAAAAAATATTTTTATTATTTGTGTGCGTTTGTGTCTGTGTGCGCACACATGTGTGTACATGCATATGTGCATGCAAGTGCCTGTGGAGGTCAGATGCATCATAGTCATTCCAACTCAAGTTACAGGCAGTTGTGAGCTGCTTGACGTGGGTTCTGGGGATTGAACTTTGGTCCTCTGCAATAGCAGTGAGTGCCCTTAACCTCTGAGTCATCTCTTAAGACCTTTATAGTTTTTATTTTAAAAAAGGAAATGCATTGAAAATGTATGTGACTTAACTGACAATATGCTTGCCTAACATTAACAAAGCCTTGGATTTGATTCTAACTCCACATAAAACAGACATGGTTGCCATAGACCTATAAGGCCCATACTTGGAAAGTGGAGGCATGAGATGTCCAAGATCGTCTCTGGAACACGGGAGGGAGGAAGGGAGGGAGGGAGAAATGGATGGAAGTGGTGGGGGGCTCACACCTGGTAAATTTCTCTAAACTCCAAACTCCTGGGTCCTCTGAGTCTTTGCTGGGGGTGTCATGTTGAGATATATATATATATATATAATTTTTTTTCAGACAGTAAACTTATTATAATGTGGAACACAGGGAAGTCAGAGACAACCCAAGACAGCAAGAGCCCACACAGTTATTCCTGTTAACAGTGTGCTACATCCACTTGTCAATCACACAGGACAGCTGCATTGTTAGGATAAATTCATAAAGAGATTGACATCTTTGAAATATGCAGAGGCAGGTAAAATACGAAGTAGCTCTGCTTGTCCCTGAGTGCCTTAGGCCAACAATGTCATAGGACAAAAGAGGGTGGCACCTGCCAGATAAAGCCTGTGCTTTCTTCTCAAGAAAAACCACAACAGGCCATGTATGGTGGTGCACACTTGTGATCTTAACTTGGGAGGTGGGGGCAGGAGGATTATCAGGGCTGTGTTATCTTTTTCTGCTACATAATAAGTGAAACTGAGGCCAGCCTGGGCTACATAAGACTGTGAAAAAGAAATGACAGGAGGTAATTATTACTTCTTGCACAATTCTTTCTGGGTCCAGGAGTTGACATCAGTGCTCCGCGGTTGTCTTGTTATTTTCTTATAGTTGTCAAGTTTGGACTGAGCAAGATGAATTAGAAGTTATGTATTTTATCACATAAAGTATAGAAACATGGAAACTGTCACATTGAACATCCAGGGTTAACTGCTTCCTAGCTGGCAGGCTCGGGGTTGAATCTAAAGAGTTCAGGAGGCAAAGGCTAAGGTGCCGATCACTGTGTCCAGAGAACAAGAGAGTGACCTTGGAGGGGCCTGGTGGGAAAATAGCACCAAAGCAAGAAGCTTGAGACCTCTGCTCATTTGCCTTCTTCCCGGTTCTTGGATCAGTCTTTAACCACATTCTCCATCGCTCTCCATCCCTGCTTCCATCTAGAATGATCTGTCCTTTTTTTACTCAGCTGCTGCTGAGCCTATGTGGTCGGGACACATCCCTACCTTGCACAGTGTCGGGGACAGGGGCTTTGGAGTCAGTCTTTCCCACGGACTTTTCCAGGTAGTTAAAGCTCCAGAAAAATCTATCTTCAAGTTCCAGAAAAGAATTCCACAGAGAGCTGGGTGTAGTGGTACTAAAAATCACGACATTCATTACCATAAACTCCAAGTCTTTTTCTGCCCCTCAGCGAAGACTTTGATTCTCATGAGACACGTTTTGAGTTCAGCTATATCTTATTGTAAGTATAATTTTGTTCCTCTTAACCACTGAGCCATCTCTCCAGCTCCAGTTTTATTGTTCTTTCTATATTTTAGGTGATCATTTGGATGCATAGTAAAAATATGAGTTATAAGTAACGTTTAAATGTATCCACATAGATACAAATGTATGTGATAATCTGCCATTCTTGCTAATTCTCGTAATTGAGTTTGTTCCATTCCATCACAGCTGTGTCAGATGCTAATTTCTACTTCCCTTCTGGAATCACACCTTACTGGATTGTCAGGGATGTTATTTCAGTTCTGTTTTGCCGAGACCAGTCTCTCTGTGTAGTTCTGGCTGTCCCGGAACTCACTCTGTAGACCAGGCTGTCCTTGAACTCATGGAAATCTACCTACCTCTACATCCCGAGTGCTGCTGGGATTAAAGGTGTGTGCCACCATCACCCGACTGAGCTTTTAGAGAAGTATTGAAAAATAGCAGTGGTGTCAATACAGGGGGAAAGCAGGACGGAGACGTGAAACAATGAAGAAAAGGTTTTCTGCACTGGGATGCTAGGCGGTCACCGAAACTGAGGGTAAAAGAGCGACAGTTACAACAGAAAGTTAGCAGTTAGCTGCTGCCAGACTGATGAAGAAAATCTGATTTTAGACTTTGTGAATAAAGTTGCCAGTTTTTAAAAACATCAGGAGATGCTGGGTGCTCCGAAGAAGTGCAGAATGGGAAGCAAGACAGACCCAGGATGTTGGAGGCACTGGCAGGCCATCCCCAGCAAGAGCTGAAGACCTGAGCAGGGGTGGGGGAGGGGGATGAGGTCAGCACTCTCCTTTAGCAGATGAAGCACAGGGCCAGTGACTCGGGAAGTCTCATGAGCCCCCCTACACACACCTGCCCAAAGCTAGTCAGCATGTACACTGGCAAGGAGGGTTTAGTTGGACTTGTTTCCTATAATATCCTTTGTTGGATGAGCTAGCACCGTCCGTATTTCCTGAAGACTCGGTGTGACTCATACCTTTGCTTTCTAATAAATCTTCCAAGACCCAGTTGATTCCCAGGCTGCTCTTATATACGTCAGCTGCATTGGCTGTCATTGCCAAACTAACTAGGAGACACACATGCGCACACACAGATAGAGACAGAGACAGAGAGACTCCGATCATATGGAAACAAGATTGCAATGAGATGACCAAGGTTGGAACAAATTGGGAGCACATTCAAAGAGGACAGGGCAAGAGGAGGGTTTCTTAAGTCGACACAAGAAGGATCACATGGATCGTTTGAAATAATCCTTGCCTACAAGATTCAGTAAAAGGCTGGCATTTTTCCAAGGTTAATAGACAGTTGTTGGTTGTATGCCCTTGCGGAAATATTTCTGTGTAAGGTAGCCTTTGTATAAGACTGTATTGCTGACATACTTTGTTATCCAGCACGAGGGTGAGATCATCTCCAGAACTTCCTGTATTGATTGATTGATGGCTAGCGTTTGACACATGCCACTCCATTTTGATTCTATAATGTTCATGTTGTCCTTAGACAATGTGGCCAAATACTATGTGTAAACACAAAATGAAGATCTTATTTTCATAAAAACTGAAAGGAACCCACAAGAAAAAGTCGTAAGAATGAGTATCCAGAATAACTTTCAAAGCCAGTCCCAAGGGACCTCTTCCAGCAAGGTCACACCCCCTAACCTCCCAAAACAGTGCCACCAACGGGGGATGAAATATCTGAGCCTCTGGGAGACATTCTTATTCAAGCACTACAGGTAAAAACTCCATTAAACTCTTTTAAATAAACAGTATACACACACACACATACACACACACACGAGGCTTATAAAATATATATATTTTTTTCATCATCCTTAGCTGTGTTCAACTGTTCCCCCTCCCTAAAAATCATTCTTCACTCCAATGGTCCCCTTTTAGTTTCCTGAATTCTATAGGTATTTCATATTACACACACTAATTTAAACATTTGATTCTAGGACCCACAGGCCCCAGAGGTGAACTTACCACTCTGCCAACAGAAGCTCTCAGACCTCGTTAGAGAAGTTTCTTTTGTGTCATAGACTGTGGTTAACACAGAAACTCAGACCTGATCGAAGTACAGAGAATAAGTGTCAGTGGGGTCCTCAGCTACAAATGGAGCATATATATCAGCCCGCACCGAAGGCTCAAGGATCTTTGTGGAAGAGGAGGGCAGAAAGATTTTAAGAGCCAAGGTTGGAGATATCCATAGCCAAACAGTGCCTTCTGTGTATGACACGGCCACTGACTGAACGTAGGAACTTGCTGAATCTGTAGTTGTCCACACAAGACCTACCCAAGACGAGCCAGGTAACATTTCAACATGGAGAGGAAAGGGGTTCATAAACACCCCTACTTCCAATTAAGGTGCTATTGACAGTTAATGGCTCTGAGGGAGGGAGAATCACATCTTTTAAGGTCGTGGCTCCTTATAGGTTAGCCACACTCCATACAATGGCCCTACACTCTGGAGTATATGAGTAGCACAAACTGGACTCTATGGGTTATTAAAAAAGTAAACAGGGCAAGATGCTAGGGGTGTCTGGAGCTGGGAGTAAATCTTGGAATAGTTCAGAGGAGCTGAAGGTGAAAACGATCCTAGTACATCTTTTTTTTAATTTATTTATTTATTAAAGATTTCTGTCTCTTCCCCGCCACCACCTCCCATTTCCCTCCCCCTCCCCCAATCAAGTCCCCCTCCCTCGTCAGCCCGAAGAGCAATCAGGGTTCCCTGCCCTGTGGGAAGTCCAAGGAACCCCCACCTCCATCCAGGTCTAGCAAGTTGAGCATCCAAACTAGGGGCTCCCACAAAGCCAGTGCGTGCAGTAGGATCAGAAACCCATTGCCATTGTTCTTGAGTTCTCAGTCTATCCTGAGTGAGGTAAGCCAGACCCAAAAAGAGGAACATGGGATGTACTCACTCATATTTGGTTTCTAGCCATAAACAAAGGACATTGAGCCTATAACTAGTGGTCCTAGAGAAGCTAAATAAGGAGAACCCAAAGAAAAACATATAGGCATCCTCCTGAATATTAACCTTCATCAGGCGATGAAAGGAGACAGAGACAGAGACTCACATTGGAGCACCGGACAGAAATCTCAAGGTCCAAATCAGGAGCAGAAGGAGAGAGAGCACGAGCAAGGAACTCAGGACCGCGAGGGGTGTACCCACACACTGAGACAATGGGGATGTTCTATCGGGAACTCACCAAGGCCAGCTGGCCTGGATCTGGAAAAGCCTGGGATAAAACTGGACTCTCTGATCCTAGTACATCATATAAAATTCTCAGAGTTAATAAAAATATCTATTAAAAATTGGTAAAAATAAATAAATGCAACTTAAACCCTGCTTTAAAACACATACAAGAAGGTTACGATTGTCGTGAACCCAGTACTATGTATAAATGCTGACATCAAAGGCCTGGGTTAGAATTTTAGTTTTCATAAGGGAACAGTTATTTAACGTGTCTCTGCCTGATTCCTGTCAATAAATTACCTGACTGGAAAGAAAGAAATCCGGAAGAGGGAGGTTTGCAAGGCAAAAGGACAGACTGCCACTGAAGAGACCAGAAAGAAAAGAACTTTAGAGCTTTTGTCTTTGTGTTACTTTAAATCTATTTTACATACTTTGTGTCTTTGCACCCTTTAAGATGTTTGTGTCTTTTAGAATTTTTCATAAACTTTAAAAGGCCTGTGTCTTTGTATCCTTTGTGCTTCTGTGTCTTTTTAGTCCTAGTAAACTGCTAGGTATCTGTGGTTGCTTTTTTGTTGTTACTTTGTTCTGTTTTCTTGTTTGTTCTTTGTTTTGTTTTTTGAGACAAGATTTCCGTGTATAGCTCTGCTTGTCCTGAAACTCTCCAAAGACCAGGCTGACCTCAAACTCATAGAGATCAGCCTGTCTCTACCTCCCAAATTCTGGGGTTAAAGGGGTATACTACCATGCCTAGCTTATCCATGGTTGCTTTCCTTCCTTCCCTTCCTTTCTTCATTTTGTTTTCTTCAAGACAGGGTTTTTCATCCTTGGCTGTCCTGGAACTTGCCTTGTAGACCAAGTTGGCTTGAGCTCACTAAGATCACCCTGCCTCAGCTTCCCAGGAGCTGGAATTAAAGGCCTGTGCCACCACCGCCCGACTATCTGTAGTTTCATAATAAACTTTGTGTGTGTGGTGCTGGAGTTTGAACTCAGCGCTTTTGCATGCAACATAAGCATTCTACTATTGTGGTCTTCCCCAGCCTTTCCACTGGCTTTGCAGGTCTCTGTGTGTCTATTGTTTCTAGTGCCATCAGGCAAAGAGACTTTCCACATACCAAAAAGAAAGAAAGAAAGAAAGAAAGAAAGAAAGAAAGAAAGAAAGAGAAGAAAAGAAAGAAAGAGGCACAGTTACTATTGGCTGCCTTCAAAGTTATGTTCTTCTATTAAGATGTAGCCATAACAGGTGGCATTATAAACCTAATAGAGACAGATATATAGTATGTATATATGTTTTAGAATGTGACATTGCTTGGTGACTGTTTTGATTCTGTTCTTAGAAAGTCTTACCAAGATGGCTTTCTGAGTTTGAGGTTAGCCTGATCTATGTAGTTCCAAGCTAGCCAGTAATATACAGTAAGAACTTGTAAAAATAAATAAATAAAACAAACAAAACCACACCAAAATAAACAAAACTCCCAAACTAAAATAACTTGAAATTTCTGTCAAGGCTGTAAGGGGCTCTCTTACTCTCCCACTTTCCTAAGTGCCCATTAGCTGTTAAGGATGATGGCCCAGCCCATGGGAGGAATTCAGAGTGTTGTGAGATTCTGTGCAGTGGGTCAGGGCACACAACCACACACACACAACACAGCCCTAGAAAAGGCACTAACAGAGACAAACACTCATTTTATCACACCAAAACATAACCCCCACACTGCCCTTCTATCACTAGAGCAGTTGGAAAGATTGGTCAGGATTGTCCTCATCACGGCTCTCCCACACAGCATCCCACTGAAAGGACCTGTGCATACAGCCTGCAGCCACCTGCAAAGGCCACCAGCCCAAGCACATGTGTGAAGCACGATTAATAAAATCTCAGACCGAAGTTGGGGTTCAGCCTGAAGGTCTGAAAAGCAAAGCAGCCAGATACTGACTCTTACCTCAACCTCAGTCCAAAATGGCGATCCTGCCTCCTGGAATCTCAGAATGAGACTGTGTCTGAGAGCTGTCTCCTCCCATTTTACAATCCTCTCTAGTTCTGGAATTAAAGGTGTGCACCACTGGGATTAAAGGCATGCACTGTTTCTATGGTAACTAGTGTGGTTACTGCGATTAAAGGTGTGTGTTACCACTGCCTGGCTGTAAGGCTGACCAGTGTGGCTGTTTTACTCTCTTGATCACCTGGCAAGCTTTATTTATTAAAATACAATAGAAATGCCACTATATCTCTCCCTTTTGTCTAAAATAAAAGGCTATAATTAGTAAGAAAAACTATATTTAAGTACAATAACTATATACAATATAGACAGGCAACAAATGTATCAACAATGCCTAGCCATTTGCATATGACAAATTCAGAGAAAATACTCCATATTTATTCTATCTTGGTGAGTCCAGAGCCTTGTACCTAATTTACTTCCTATCATAACTTGTATTACCATTCAAAACTATCTTTTGATATCTTTCAACCTTATGTACTTTACATTTCTTTAGTGAATCTCTTTTCTGAGTTTCATAAACAAAGGAGATGATAACTATAACTATCTAGTCTTCAACTACCTCAGAGACCCTCAAAAGGAAATAATATTGATTAAGCAGGAAGTGCAAGCAAGCGACTTCCAAAAAATATAATTACAGAAACAGCTGGCTGCCTGGACAGTCACCCAAAGTTCCTCTGCAACATTGAGCTATCCATCTTCGGCCTACAGGTCTAGCAAATCCAACAGAGCTTTCTGTGAAGCATGACATTCTGAAGGGCTGTTCCTCCTTATCTTGACAATATTTGAAAGTCACTTTCTTTTGTCTCCTGCTTGTCCAATTAAGACAACATATTGCCAGTCATCGAGACAGGGGCATTTTCTTGTCCAGTGGCTTACTTTTGCCACAAAGAAAGTACAATTCCATGTGGAGTTTCTTTGATGCCCATTATCTTCTCTTAAGTAGATTGTTGCTGTCAGGAGCAGATATGTCTCATTGTCATAGAGAGAGGGAGAGGGAGAGGGAGAGGGAGGAAGAAGAAGGAGGAGGAGGAGGAGGAGGAGGAGGAGGAGGAGGAATTCTTGGGAGACATGAGGAGGTGAGCTAGGTAACTTGAACCACCAAGTACTGCAGCCATGGAATCCATGCTGAGTAAATTGAAGAGCACTGTTACAAAGGTAACAGCTGATGTTGCTAGTGCTGTCATGGGAAACCTTGTTGCTAGGGAACTTGATGTTGGCTGACACACTGCCAGTGGTGACTGTGGGCTGGCATGGAAGATTTTTTAACAGCACAAAGAAGTCAACAAAACAGGAAGTGGCTGTTTTGTATTTGATAAAAAGAGAATTGAAAAAAAAATGCTCTACTCTATATGTACAAAAAAAAAAAAGAGGTCATTGAAGGACTTTGGCAATGACTACAAAAGTCTTCTAATCCTCCTGACCAGTCTCTTCACATCTACAAATTTATCCTCAAAGATGTATAAGAATAAATATATAAGAACATAACAATATCCACAAGAACCTTCTGTGGGGCCTCATCTTAATAGAAATCGTGAAGAAAGTCTATTTATTGGTGACTTTGGATAATGAATTTAAAAACTCCAGATTTGACTTGGGTAAACAAAAACTAATAATTCATACATTGAAATGTTATGCAGCCATTGAGAAGGATCTATACAAACCCTACACACACACACACACACACACACACACACACACACACA
>NC_022030.1:63238422-63258189 GCF_000317375.1 Microtus ochrogaster
ATCACACACAGATACATATTTTTGTCATGGAAAGATTCTCAAGATCTATTGTTAACTGAATAAAAGCAATTCACAAAAATAGTCTATTGTCAGACAATAAGTATAATTATTTTATAGTATGCGAACATTTTTCACTTAAAAACACACCAGTGGCTGGTGTGGTAGCCTGAATAGAAATGGCCCTCATTGATTTGTGTTTGAATGCTTGGCCTGTAGTGAAGTGTGATCTTGTTGGAGTATGTGTGGCTTTGTTGGAGGGTGGGTTTTGAGGTCTCATATGCTAAGGCTAAGTAGGCCTATTATGGTAGTCTCCTTCTGCTGCCTGCAGATAAAAATGTAATACTCTTAGCTTCTTCTCCAGCACCATGTCTGCCTGCATGCTGTCATGCTTCCTGCTATGATGATAATGGACTAAACCTCCGAAACTGTAAGCCAGCCCCAGTTAACTGTTTTTCTCTATGAGAGTTGTCATGGTCATGGTGTCTCTTCACAGCAATAAAACCCTAAGACAGCTGAAAAAAAAAAACAAAAAACAAAAAAAAAAGAGAATTGACAAATGTCAAAAATTTGAAAAGGATCAAATCATTGGTTCTTTAAAACAAGGGGTCCAGCAGCTCACCCAGCTATGGCACCCTCTACTTCTCACTGTCCAGCATTCCTTGAAGAGTCGAGGGATTGCTTGGCATTTTGTACAGAACCAGTTTTTGCCAGTTTAGTCAATGTTCTTGGTAACTGGGAAAATCTACCCTCTTCAATATCTCCAGACATTAAGGGTTATAAACATTTTGATGTAGAAACTAAGTATGGTTTGTTTAGGATTGTCATTTTTGCATAGCAGTATGAAAATGGTTTATGGAAACGTTAATCCTGAAAATGTCATTTTGAGTAAGAGTGGAGCCTGATAAATAATGGGTTTTGAGTTTTGTGTGTCAAACAATCTTTCTGAATAAGAGCCTAAGTTTCCTTGTGAAGAGTGGGACCCAAACTTAACATCTTTGTGCCTCCCACATCCTGAATACTTGGCTCCTGAGTACATCCTCTCCATGAGCTGAGAGATAGCAAGCAATATGTATTCTTTAGAATGTTTACGTATGCTGTCTCTAATAAAGAGAAACCTATATTTGAAGTCCACAAGCAGGGTGTTTACAAGAGTTTCAGTAGACATTTGGACCAGTTGAGTCACTTAGGATCCAGTTCACTTAAAAGTAGACCTGAGGAAGTTTGTGAACAGGTGAAACATTTGCTAAATGTGACGCCAGCTCTAAGACCCGATGCGGATCAGATGACAAATTTTGTTATTTATTTATTTTTACAAAAAATAGATTTGCTTCTAACCAAAACCCCTCCTGACAAAATAAAGAACAGTGTGCTGCCCGTGGTCTACAGAGCCCTGGAGGGTACAGGGTCTTCTATTCAGCTCCAGGAGCTCTAATCATCCCAGCTTTTGCAAATCTTATACACTACCCGCCCATGAAAAATGTTTGATTCCAAGAGTTAAAAATGCCTATTTACAAACATCTTCCCTTGCTGTTCGTGTGAATTCATTAGTCTGTTTAGGAAAGATTTGAGTACTTGGATAAGTGGTTTGTACTTGATAGCCTACCCTTCTTACAACAGATTCCCTCCAAGGAGCCTGCGGTCCTCAAGGGGTATTCTAGGTATCTGTAAGTGTACTTTCACTCATAAGAAATTGGGAATCACTGAAGGGCAAAGACTTGAGTGATTACTCGTGATGGAATAGGTAAACAGCCCTTGTGTCTCTGTTGTAGATGTGAGGTTTGATGCACTAATGCTGTAATATTAATTGTAGTTGGAAATAACATTTTGTTTTTGTTACTGGGCATTGGAATGTAGAGCCTTGTGCATGCAAAACATGAACTTTGCCATTAAGTTATACCTTCAACCTGAAACAATTTCAATATTTAGAATTTTTATTGGATGGGAAAAGCAGTCCTTTTATTGTTTTTTTCTGTCTAAATCCTTCTTCCTTTTCAAGCCTGGTCACATCATAGTGACTACAGCAGTTGTTCTTGTTCTGTTCTAAACCTAACCATCAGCCTATACCACATCCAGTCTCTCAGTGACATTAAAATCTTCAACAGTAGTAACTGGCTTCCCGCTTCCCTAGATTCATGGAGTAATGGTGTTGCCACTAATAAGTAAAAGTTGTTCATGTTAAGTTTAAAATTAATACTTAAATGCCATATTATGTCGCTCTTGGAAGTGCTTGAAGATGATCTAAAATATCTTCAAAAACGTATCTGTGACTATGAGTTCAATTCTAATAGGTGACTAATTAATCTGCATTTCCTTATAATCCTAACAGTTGGTAATAACTTAAGGACTAGAAATTTGTATTACATTGTTAAGAGTTGAATGGGTACAATACCTTGAATAAGACTAGAAATGTATGTACAACATGTTTTAATAAAATGAATTTAATATACAAAGTTTGTATACAATATGCAAAAGTCCAACCCAATGTAAAACATTCAAAACTAGTTGCTTTTTAAAAAGCTAATTTATCTTATATCTATATCCTCTTCTTTTCATAGTAGATTCAATAATCTAACCTTTTATTCTATCCTCTATCTATATACTTTTTTTCTTTTCTTTCCCATTTGTCATTTTTCAAGACACAGGTTTCTCAGTTGCTACGGAGCCAGTCCTGTAGACCAGGCTGACCTCAAACTCGCCTGCCTCTGCCTCCTGAGTCTGGCATATGCTATTACCTCCTGGCCTCTTTCTCTCAAAACTAGATTATCTATAGTCTTTTTATCCCAAACAATAACCTTGAATCTAATTTTCTTGTTCAGTTTTTTCCCTGACAGTTATCTATAGAAACTTAAAACCAACACATTAGACAAAGACAAACATCCATAATCCATTTTTTGGGGGGGACTGTAGGTGTAGTTTTCTAGGCTACTTCCTGCTGAATGGGGGCACTGATAATCTTATGGGGACCCAGAGAAAATTTAGGATTATGGTCAAGTCCTGACAGGAGTATTCTGTGAGGCTGGATCATCTCAGGCAGCAGTCTTGAGGCTGTTCTGGATGTAGAACTCAGAGGAAACTCCAACAGAGGTGCTCTAAAACGTTGAATATCTAGGCCACCCACTCTTATTGGAGGATTTCTCAGGGGGTCTTTCTGGATCAAACCTTATTTTTCTTAGTCCAGAAGGAATCCACAGTCTCTCACTTCCTGTGGAAACAAAAGCACAACCTCTTCTCCAAAGTAACATTATCTTTTGACTTAAATTTCGAAGTCAAAGCATCTTCAAGATATATAGGTTGGATTAATTCAGCAGCATTTATATTCAAATGTCTTTTAGCAGCTGCTACTCCTTTCTCACTACAAAGACAAAACAACTAACATACAGTATCCATATTCTCTGTGTGTTTTCCACCTTTACATGGAAGCTAAGCTGGGGCAGATGGGAGCTGGGAGCACTTGTTTTTCTCCCAAACTCAGGTGCCTGGGTTTGGGTCCCAATTCCTAGAGCTGGAATTCCAATCTCACTCTGTCTTGGTGGCTAAAAAGCCTCAGGCAATGGCTTTTTCATAAATTCATGCCCCCAAAGTTGAGCCTGAAAATGAAGTGGAGCAAGTCTGGAGACACATCAGCTTCTAGTGCTTGATGGACTCACCCCTTGGTATAAAATCCACCCTAGAACAAGAGCTTCAAGTCTGCTGTATTTGATATCAAACCCACCCTAGAAAAAGAGCTTCAAGTCTGCCATATTTGATATCAAACCCACCCTAGAACAAGAGCTTCAAGTCTGCCATATTTGATATCAAACCCACCCTAGAACAAGAGCTTCAAGTCTGCCATATTTGATATCAAACCCACCCTAGAAGAAGAGCTTCAAGTCTGCCGTATTTGAATCTTTCAGAGGATTCTCAGCAGAATGGCTTCTCACCTCAGAGACTCCTTTAAGCCCCAGTCACTAGAAAATGATGGCTTATTAGACAACATGCAGGATTTTTAGAACCCAGTTTTCTCCTGTGTCAGGGGAAGACAACATCTCCACCTCTCCTAGTGCTCAACTCAACTTTCCTAACTGACAATGGCTCCTGTGCAAAGCAGGAACTGCAAATGCTCTGGGAGATGCTTACCTCGTGGTTGCAGCCAGAAAAACAGAGCAAGGAGCAGTTTCTCAAAACCGTGCATGACAAGGATAAGTTTGCTGTAAAAGACAAGTAGGAATCAAGCTGCAGAAACACGGGAAAACTCACGGAGAAACTGACGAGTGCGTGAAGACTCCCGTCATGGCTGACGTCTCCGTGCAGGGGTGGGAAGCCCCCTTTTCTGGGAACATGACCTTAAAGTAGTCATTAAGCTCTTGAAAGAACAATCTACAACAACATTAACACAAGAGAATGTAAGGACACCCTTGCCAATCTCCTAAGGACAGTGAAGATGGCCAAGACAATCCCTGGAATGCTAGTGAAGAAGACGGTGGTGTTGGTAGTCCTGGAAGTGAGATGGACTCCCTTTTCATTACCCAAAAGGATCAGTTTCTTCAGTCTGATCATCCCTGTTATCTTTCAGTCCACAAGAAAATACAGGAGAGATCATTTTTCTGTGCAGAGTGTCCGAAAGGCTTCTATATACACACGGGACCACCTGAAACTACACACAAGCGAAAGAAAGAAGCCTTTCAAATGTAGTACACGTGGAAGGTCGTTCAGTCATTAAACCACCCTGCTAGCATCTAAGAGGATTCACACAGGGCAGAAGTCTTACACCTGCAAGCGTAAATGTAGCCACCACCAGTCATCTATGTAACCACCTTTACCTGAGACGTTGCCCCAAGCCAGTTTTAAATGGCAATCCTGCCTCCAGGAATCTCAGAAACAGACCGAGTCTGAGAAATTTTTTTCTTCCCATTTTATAATCCTCTCTTGTTCTGAGATTAAAGGCATGCACCACCTGTTTCTCTGGCAACTAATGTGGCTACTGGGATTAAAGGTGTGTGTTACCACTGCCCGGTTTAAGGCTGGCCAGTGTGGCTGTTTTACTTTCCCGATCCCCAGGTAAGATTTATTCAAATACAGTTGAAATACCACTATACATGTGGTCACCACCATAAACCCAGCAGTTCAAGCACATAGGCAGTACCCTAAAAAACCCAAAGAGTTTTTTAGGTGTGTGTTACAATATACACATCTTTCCTCCCCATGCCTGCCTGTCACCATGGGTTTTTCTTGTTTTGTTTTCTTCAGAATGGCCCAACACCTAAACACTGGGCCATTGTCCTTCCCAAAGTCTGGGGGCAGCCTCTGATAAACGAAGTGATGTCTTGATAATCCAAGATGCCCATGGAAGTCTGCTCTCCAAGCAATAACAGAGCAAACTAGACTTCAAACGACTACAAGCAAGCGGCAAGCGTTACCTTATAGAGGCATAAAGATTAAACCATGCCAGGCAGTGGTGCCGTGTGTCTTTATCATAGCACTTGGGAGGCAGAGGTCAGCCTGGTCTACAGAGCGAGTTCCAGGATAGCCAGGGCTGTTACACAGGGAAACTCTGTCTCAAACAAACAAATCAAATCATTCTTCATGTCCCAGTGTTTTCTGAATATAAAGATGGCATGGGTGCTGGAGAGATGGCTCAGAAGCTAAGTGTGCCTCCTGATCTTCTAAACCAGAAGACTCAAGTTCGATTCCCAGTGTCTGTGTCGTGCATCTCACAACTGCATTGTTACTCCAGCTCCTGGAGATCTGACAGGGGACAATACCCATATCTGGCCTTCTGGGGGGGGGGGGCACAGGAGGGTTGGGAGGTATGGGGAAACCAGTACATTAAAACTTTCAGGCTTACATTTACAGTAGACACGTGAGAGGACCGGATTGTCTACATGACTACTATTGTGCACCTCTGTAGTAGTAGGCATAACCAGGTCACTCAACCTATTTTATATCTTTTAAACACTGGGGCATAATCAGTATTTTGGCCATCACCAGTCCTTATGTGTTAGGTCAGTCAGACCTGAGGATTGGAGTTGAAACTCTGAGGGGTCAGCAGGAGCAAGGGGCCTCTCCCAACTGCTGAGCCAGAGCTCTCCCTCCGTCTCTCTTGAAAATATTTTCTCATTTCTCCCTCCATGCTTGTTTCATTACCACCCTTTTCATTTCCCGTGCCTGCTGTCAAGCACATCTGTTCAAAAGCAAGCGGGCTGCCCTTCACAGTGGACACATACCCCTGCTCAAAAGCTTCATAGGCTCTTAGGTGTCACCTCCGGAAGTAGACTTGATAGAGCAATGATCTCGGGAAACCAGGGGAACCAGGAACGAAATGAAGTGAAGTTCAATACCATCACAGGAAACAGAGGGAGGCGTCTGGGTCAACACCCAAGTTTTCACATTGAGAGTCAGGGGAAAGAGCCATGGTTGATTGTCTGTATTTCTGGAATTCCTGATGAAATCCAATCTCCTCTATTGTCCTCAGAAGCAGGAGACAGAGCTTGATGCAGCCCGAGTTCTTTCCAGAAACTTCTATTCGGGTGAAGCCCATGGTCTTCACTCTGTACCACAGAAAAGAGATTTAGGACAAGTCCTCATGAAGCACAGCCGGAGTTAGTTATGAAAAGATGATCTTATGGTTATGGCTGCTTTGTTGTCATTTGGAGACAGGACCTCAAGTAGCTCAGGCTGGCCTCGAACTTGATACATAGTCAAAGATGGTCTCAAACTTCTAATCTTCCTTCCTCTATCCCCAAAGTGCTAGAAGTACTCGATGTTCCCTGTGATGTAATGAAATGTAATGATACAGGGTCACATGCTGGCGTGGAGCGTGAGAGAAGGGCGTAAGAGGACCACTGTGCATGTGCCCGGGTGGATACAGTGTTCTTGAAGGAGAGTCCCAGCTACCAGATTTGAGGGAGTTGCTTTAAAGGGCCAAGTGTAAAGGGAATTATGAATTGAGAGAGGGGATAGAGAATTCCAAGAATTGTCTTTTTTTTGTTTTTTTTGTTTTTTTTTTTTCTCTAGAATAGGATCACTACTCCCCTTTTTCTGTTCTTATATGAGGTTTCCTGGCTGTGTCACAGTGCCAGACAGATAGTTGCCTGATGGGAGAAGGCAGCTGTACAAAGTTAGGGATGTGGAGGTACCAGGGTAAGGAAGCACAGCATGGTCAGCGGTCATCTGGGCCAGCCATGCTAGTTCCAGCCTGTTTGGAGGTGGTCCTGTATAACACAGCCCCACTTTACTCAGCCTCTATCTGCCCTGTGGTCTCCTCATTCCCCATGGTTGTCCAGCTTACCTGAGTGTGAGCAAGGCCTCTAGGAGGTAGTCAGGTCACCTGGGCTCTAAGACGTGATAAAAAGCTGTGTTCGACCCCTGTCTGGCCCTTCTGCCATGTGAGAACACACGGAAGATGCCTGTTTTGGAATTTTGGAACAGAGAGGAAAGCCTTCAGCAGACACAGAATTGCTGACACCTTAACATTGGACCTCCTGGCCCCTAGAAGTGTGGAAAATGCATCTCCGTTGCTTATAAACTAAGAGCAGCTCACAGCATATTGCCATAGAATCCCAGACTGAGACAGAACACACAAACCTCAACCCCTCACTGCCTTGTGCTCACACCTACTGGGAAAGACTGGGGGCTGGCCCTGGGTCTCAGTTACCCTCACAGCAGGCCTCAGGAAATTTCCAGAAGGATCAGAATCATAGACTTCACCTCCTAAGGGCTACACACAAGAAAGTGCTTTTGTCTAAGCCAATCACACATCCCCATGACTCAGTGCATTTTCTCTCATGAATCGCAGGGCTTACAAGCAAGGATAATGGAGGACCATTCTGGCATAGCACAGGCTCACTTGGGCAACCCTCTTTATACATCGCTCTTACCACCACCCCCATTCCCTTCATAAAGAAAGAGAACCCCAATGAAAAGACAGCCCATCTCTCTCCATCTGAATTTGAAATCTCTTTTCTTTCCTTGCCAGTCTGTCTTCAAAGTGCCCGGTTCACAGTCACAAGCAACGGAACCAGCTCTTGGCTAATTGTAGAGACAATTAGCCATTTGTTACTTGTATTAATGAGCCAAGTGGGTAATTGTTTCTGGCTGGAGCCACCAGGGGCACAATCGGTGGTCTGCATTCCTAATTTCTGGTTAAATCTCTTACCTCCTGGCTGGGTAGAAAGCTGGCCTGTGGCTTTTAGAATCCTACTGCTAAGAGCATTTAGGTATATCAGGACCAGAAAGCAGAGTTTTACATTTCACCCTCCTCGCGCTCGGGTTGATGAGAAAGGTGTTCCTTACAGTTTCCTGTAAGACAGCCGAGATGGTACAAGGAACAAGGGACACATTCTTTCCCTACATCCCAGAGAAAGCACAAAACCATAGCCACTCTGCACGCGCGCACAGCCGCCCAGATGGCCATCTCAGATCTGTACTCCCCAGGGCAGGCATCTCTTCTGACCACTGGCCTCCTCTTCTCTATCTCTGGCATCTGGGAGCTGCAGAAGCTCTCCCCCAAATTCACCTTCACCACTATCGGATGGGCGGCCAGCCACCGTACTTGCTGTTCCGGCCTGCCAGGCCTGCTCGGAAAGCACCTCCCATCTCCCTCTCCCTCAGGCCCAGCTCTAGTTACTCCCTGTTCTGCTTTCAGATAGGGCTGGTGATACTTTCTACAAAGCTAGAGGGCAGCCCTGATAGCCAGCTGGAGAGGGAATTACCTACCACTTACAGCACCTCTGTGTGAGGTGTGCAATTAACACAGGTGTAGATAGAGCAAGGGAAAAAGACCTTGATGCAAGCGCACTGATATTTCTGATAAAATTTTGCTAAAACGTAAGACGTTTTGCACCTCCCCCGCAAACAAAAGCAATTCCGAGACCTTCTTTCCCAAGGAGCTAAATAATTCCATTATAGACAAGAAATCTTTCTGTTGTTGGGTTTTATTGCTCTTTACTTCTTGGGGAGGGGGCTACCACCCAGCTCCTAAATAAACCACACATGGAGACTTATTCTTACTTATGAATGTCCGGCCTTAGCTTGGCTCATTTCTAGCCAGCTTTTCTTAAATTATTCTGTCTACCTTTTGCCTCTGGGCTTTTACCTTTCTCTATCTCTGTATATCTTCTCTTTCCTTCTTAGTTCGTGACTGTCCGTGTTGTTGGGCGACTGCCCCCGACTCTGGCATCTTATCCTCTTCTCCCAGATTTCCCCTCCTATTTATTCTCTCGGCCTGCCAGCCCCACCTATCCTTTCTCCTGCCTACCTACTGACTCTTCAGCTCTTCATTAGACCAACCAGGTGTTTTAGACAGGCAATGTAACACAGCTTCACAGAGCAGCATTAAAAAAAAAAATGCAACGCATCTTTGCATCATTAAAACAAATGCTCCACAACATAAACGAGTGTAATACATCTTAAAATAATATCCCACAGCATCTGTCTGTGAGAAATTTTGGATCACTGAATTACTGGAACTGGATGACCCAGCGACATATACGTACGTACGTACGTGTGTATGTGTGTGTGTGTGTGTGTGTGTGTGTGTGTGTGTGTAAGGGGGGCGAGCAAGTATATACACATTTGATGTCAGGGTGGCAGATACACAAAACCTATCACTTTCTTATGACTCCTCTTGCCTTTGTAATGTCACCTTGTCGTTATAACATCATCTGGCTCCTTGCTTCACCTGCTTGAATGTTATGGGGAAGTAAAAAGTGCTATGTCCCCAACTCTGTACGTGGGTTAGTTGTTCAGTCTGTGAACCACTTCCCATTGCATTCATGTTGTAATGTTGTAATGACTTTCAGAAGACACACAGGCCCTGGTGCATCATCCTCCCACCTCATGTAGTTCTCAGGGAGCCCCTAAATACCGGTACCCACCTTCTCAAGGTTATTTGCCTAAGAGCATGCATTAAGTCGGCAATGGACACAAACTTGAACGAGGGCAAGCGGCACAAAGTCAGAACTCCATTCTTCACCCCAACATCTGTGGGCCTTGTCATCAGCCATCGGTCCTACAAGCATGGGAGAAAGACAGACAAGGGATCCAGGCACTCTGGAACCTGGTTCAGTCCCCATCACTAAGAGCCGAGGACGCCACTGAGACAAGGTCCACAGACAAGATTAGAGAACTGTGCCGTCGTAGTCAGGGTGACTGTTGCTGTGAAGAACCCCAGGACTAAAGCACCTTGGGGAGGAAAGGGTATGACTTACACTTCCATACCACTGTTCATCACTGAAGATGTCAGGACAGGAACTCATGCAGGGCAGGAACCTGGAGGCAGGAACCTGGAGGCAGGAGCTGGTGCAACGCCCATGGAAGACTGCTGCTTACTGGCTTGCCCATCAGGGACCACTAGGCCTGCTTTCTTATAGAAGCCAGGACCACCAACTCAGGAATGGTCCCACCCACAATGGGCTGGACCCTCCCCGTCAATCACGAAGCAATGCCTTACAGCTGGATCTTATGGAGGCATTTTCTCAATTGAGGGTCTGTCCTTTCAGATAACTCTAGCTCGTGTCAAGGTGACATAAAACTAGCCAGCACAGACTTATAAAGAGTCAAAACTTGGGTGGTGGCCTCCTTGTGACATAGTCACAAAATCTCAGTGTGAATCAGGAGGTGAGCACAGGCCCCACCTCTAGCTGAGGAGCTTTTGACAGTAGAGAGTTTCAGGGAGAGAGAGAACGATATACATACATACACATATATATATAAAACACCAAGAGGAGGGAGGGCAGGGATCTTTGAGTTTGGGGCAGAGGATGCAATGATCAAAGCACATGGTAAGGGATTCTCAAAGGAATGATGGGAAGTGAAGAAAAGCAGAACCATAAGAACAAGCTCTCCTGTTCTTCTCTGGCCTTAGCAGCCTACTAGCGAGAGATCCTTAGGCAGATGTAAGATTATCGACACTGTGTGTAGGGGTGGGGGTGTCTCACGCTGTAGCCCGGGCTAGCCTCAAAGTTGTAATCTTCTAATCCTCCGTCTGTCTGCCTGCCTAGGATTTCTGGACACACACACACACACACACACACACACACACACACACACTGGGAGGGATGCTAAGACCCTCGGATGTGACTCTTCCGCAGGAAGCCCATACCCCATTCCATCCTTCGATGTGAACGGCTGTCTTTAACTCTTCACCACCCCCACCCTACACTGAAGTCCGCATTAAAACGCTTTTCTTGGTAAACGACTTTGCTTTGGACTTTGGTTCATCTTGAGGTTCTTTTCTTCAGTGTTGTCAAAAACCCTGGCTTTGCCCAACCTGTGGTTTCTGAGAGCACAGCTGACTGCATTCCGCTTCCTGCTGCCTTTGACCTTGACAGCAGCCTCCCCCTCCATCCTGCTTCTGTCCTAAGCACCTGTGAATCTGCGGGCTGCTTCTGCCTCAGACATATAAGGAGAGTGAAGCTTCACCGGTTGAGGTAGCTCCTCACAGAGCTTTGGAGGCTGAAAGAGGTTCGCTTCGCTGACTCTTTCCCCCTCTGTCTCCCTTCCCCTTCCTGGCCACTGCATGACCCCTTCTGGAGGAATCGGGAGAAGAGGGAGCCAGTCTCTACATCCTCCGATGTGGGAGTGATTTCTTTCTATTCTGTTGCTTTCATTGGTTAATTAATAAAAGAAACTGCCTAGGCCCATTTGATAGGCCAACCCTTAGGTGGGTGGAGT
Organism: Microtus ochrogaster; assembly: GCF_000317375.1. Taxonomy (NCBI): domain Eukaryota; kingdom Metazoa; phylum Chordata; class Mammalia; order Rodentia; family Cricetidae; genus Microtus; species Microtus ochrogaster. The sequence continues at coordinate 63,250,075 of NC_022030.1, forward strand.
AAACAGAACAGAATGTTGGGAGAAAGAAGCCGAGTCAAGAAGTCACCATGATTCTCCCACCCGACACAGCTGCAGGTTAAGATCTTCCCTGTTAAGCCACCTCGTGGGCTACACAGATTATTAAAAATGAGTTAGATCAATATGTAAGAGCTAGCCAATAAGAGGCTGAAACTAATGGGCCAAACAGTGTTTAAAAAAATACAGTTTCCATATAATTATTTCAGGTAAAGCTAGATGGGTGGCGGGACACAGCCTGCCTCCGTGTCATATTTCAACAATCCTCAAGCCCCAACACTGGAGAGGGGAACCCATACACCACCGAGTGTCAGGATCACCTTTGGGATCTTCTCAAAACTTGCCTTTTCTCCATGGACTCCCAAGCAGCCATCACAGAGCCCTTCAATCAGATTTGGGGGAGGCCATTGTTTCAGACAGAACTCTGGCTGCATGCCTCCAAAGACTAAAACCAAAATGGAGTCACTCATGTCAAAGCTTCATGCCAATCAACCTATCTAGGCATGCAAAGAGATGGCAGCCAAACAGCACATGCCAGTTTCTGCTAGTGTGCTCAGACACTCACCCCTGAAGACTTGGGTCTTGTGAGGAGGTAGCCAGGACCATCTGATGTTAATTAACACTACTCAATGTTACAAAAACCAGCCTGTTAGTTCAACCCTTCCAGATCCAGATTTGGGGTACTACCAGAACCACAGATTACTAATAAAACCAAATTAGACCTTCAAGCTAAATCCACTGGAATGTTAGCTTCTGACAGAGTAGGATTATCCTGTCCTTATAGAGAAACGAAGGCCAGCTGTTCTGTCCAGAAGCTAATTCTGATCTTATCTACACCAGCCCTTCTCTGAAGCCTCCAGTAGGTGTGGTCTCTGCAGATAGGTGGCTCTAGGCCAAGGCAATGATTCTTCACTTGGGAGAAGAAGAGGAATAACAGATTTAGGACATACTCAGATTGCAAAAAGTTATTTGCTGTTTGTCTGAAACCGAGGCTTACCAGAGAGCCTGAATTTTTACAGGCAGCCCAAAGACAGAGGCAGATGAAGGTGATTTCATTGCAAGGATCTGACTTACATCAGGTTTCACATGAAAACCCAGAACTCAGTCAAGTCACATTTTCCCCAACTGCACAGTTGTTGGGGAAAGCTTTTTTTTTTTTTTTCAGATCTTTGAATTTTCCACTTAGCTACCAGGGAAGTGTTAGAGATACTGGAAGATAAGGGGTTCACTACGAGAAAAAGATGAGGCTGCAGTAGCCCAGGATGGTTTAGAGGGACAGAGAAATGGCAGTTTGCAAACGTGGTTCATAGCATACAAAGAGAGGAAAAGGTACAATGCCCAGGAAATGTCCCATGAGGCCAGGCTAGACCAAAAGGGTGGGACGCAATCATGGAGCAGCTGCCCCCTATTCTGACTTTAACTCTCTAGCACCTGGTTCTGCTAGGCTTTGGTTTCAGCTCCTGAGCTGAAAAATGACAAACCAACCAGCCTAGGAATATAGACGTTACCTAAATGTTTAACGTGGCTACATTAACTGAATACAAGAGCATGCCTGCTTAGTAGACAGAATGGTTTAGGTCTCTCACTAAACCCAGAGCTAGGCTGGCAGCTGGCAGGCACCAGGCAGCCTCCTATCTCCACCCCGCAGGGCACTGGAATTACAGGTGAGTATGTGCGCCCATTCCTGCCTCTTTACGTGGGTGCTAGGGATTCAAACTCAGGTCCTGAAGCTTGGGCAGCAAGTGCTCTTACCCACTGAGCAATTTCAACTAACAATATTTTCAAGTTATGAAGGGTTTCTAGGAATGTAACTCCACGGTAAATCCAGAAACGTCTGGATTAAATGAATCCGCACACTTTCTTTCTATTATGGGCCTAGGTTGATACACCCATGGTGGGTAGAAGACTTCCCCCCGCCAGGTTGAGTTCACCCAAGTTTTGTTGTTATAACACACTCCAGTGTAGGCTACAGACCTTGTATCATACTCTGTTGAGAGCTGACTTTTCCCACAGATTCTAGATACACTAGAAAGCAGCTGTCATTCTCTTAGGCTTCTTGAAAACATGAAATACTGTGTTCTATTCCCACTGCTATGAGTCGGGTAGCCACAGGCTTGCATTTATGCAACAATACAAACACATAAAAGTTTTCATAGTTTATTGGTGATCATTTCAAAAATGAAAACCATCTATTAAGCCACAGGGGACTGGCTAAAGAAGCTATAGAGTACTCCCGACTCTTTCTGTGACTAGAAAATGAGAGGAAGATTAAAAGCTAGCTCACGAAGAATGCCTACTGATGCCAGACGACAGACTGAATGTCAGTTTATGGAAATAGGCATTTGAATTTCATTAAGCTTATGGATAAAATCTGAAGCAAAAAAAAAAAAAAACCAAACAACCCTCAACAATATTAGGGATGGCCAATAATGAGGCGACAGGTACTTTTCTTTGTCTGTTAGATTCTGGATTACTAGATTTCTTTTCCTGTTTTAAGTTATGTGGTGTGTTTGGGTAGGGTCTTGTTGTTTGGTGTGATTATTTTATTTCTTGATACCCCAGCCTGGCACGGAATTTATTATGTAGTCAAAGATAACCCTGGAGGGTTCTTGTTGATACTGTTTTGGGGGATAAACCAGAGAATTCATTCATCTATTTATTTCAATTTTTTTTTTGTTTTTGTTTATGATGCTATGGATTAAACCTATTGACCTTGAACTCGTGATCCTCCTGGCTCCCAGGTGCTGTTGATCACAGTTGTAAGCTCTCACACCCAGTCTGTGATTGTCTATGTTTGTTTGTTTTCTCTGGCTACCTTTGTCCGCCAGGACAAAGACTAAACCCAGAAATTTTGTTCACACGGATCTTCCTGTTGGAGCTAAAAAATAGCAACTTCCCCTAACACTCCACAGATAATAGAAGGACAGGGCAAGAACGTGTTCTGTCCTTTGCCACTCCCCGTTGTTGGAGGACAGCGAGTGTCCAGCATACCCACCTTGAAGGAGTGATATGGGATGTCCTTCTCTATATGTGTTGCTTTTATTGGTTCATGAATAAAGCTTTTTCAGTCAATGGCTTAGCAGAGTAAAGTCAGGCAGGAAATTTGAATAGAGATATATAGAGAGAGTAGGCGGGGTAGAGATGCCTTGTAGCTTCCGAAGGATAAAGATGCCAGAACATTACCAGTAAGCCACAGCCTGGTGACACTACACAGATTAATATAAATGTGTTAATTTAAGATGTAAGAGATAGCTAGGAATATTCCTGAGCCATTGACCAAAAGTGTTGAAATTAATATAGTTTCTGCATGATTATTCGAGTCTGGGCAATTGGAAACAGAAGCACAGTCTCTGTCTACAAAGAAGTGACTCTGGGGAGGTGGCCTAGCCAGCAGAGCATCTTCCTTTCTTAGACTTAGCTCTGTGGTGTGCTGGCATCTTGCAGTGGAGGGATGAGGAGGTGGTAGAAGCTGGCGAAGCTGAAGATCAAGGTAGGAGAGAGATGCCAATCTCTCTGAAGGTCTTGGAGACAAAGGTCAACCACTTAAGGATCCAGAAAAGGCTCTGAGGTTGAAGTGACATGAGTCCATGTTTTGAGGGCAGCATGTTGTTCTGGTCTTGCAGTCAAGATGCAGAGGTCCTATTTACAGATAGAAGTTAGATGGTTCTAAGTGACGGCCACAGCAGATAAAGGCAAGGAGTGTGAAGTCAGTGCTCCAATCAGGAGGGATTTAATCAATCCTATGGGAGTAATAGACAGGGTTAAAGGCTGAAGCCTGGGAGTCAGGGCTTCCAATTCTAGACTCTAAATATGGCTACTTACAGGTTGCTTTAATTACTGTTCTGTTATTAGCTGTTCTCCCCTCCTTTGTCACTGTTCTATTGCTGTAACAAGGCACTATGATCAAACCAACTTTTTGTTTATTTGGGTTTGTTTTTTTGAGTCAGGGTTTTTCTATGTAACAGGCTTGGCACTCTCTTTGTAGACCAGGCTGGCCTCAAACTCACAGAGATCCTCCTGCCTCTGCCTCCTGAGTGCTGGGATTAAAGGTGTGTGTTATCTCCACCCAACAAAAGCAACTCTTAGATGCTTAGAAGAAAGCTTTTCATTGAGGACCTGCTTGCAGTTTCAGAGGGTTAGTCCGTGATCATCATGGCAGGAAGAAGACAGGCATGGCCCTCGAGAAGTAGCTGAGAGTTTTAAATCTTTATATACCAACAGTAGGGAATGGGGGAGAGAGAGACTGGGCCTGAGGTGTGTTTTTGAAACCCCAAAGCCTACCCCAGTGACACACTTCCTCCAACAAGGCCACACCCCCAATCCTCCTAATCCTGCCCAAATAGTTTCACTCCTGGGTGATAAACATTCAAATATATGAGCCTATTGGATCGTTCTCACTCAAACTACTACATTTTCCCATAGAGAGCCCATACTTTCGGCTCCCCCATCCATGGGTTCTTTATCTTAAGATTCAATTAGTCAGGCACTGCAAATGTTTTTGGGGAGAAAACACATTGTTTTTTAACATGCATAGCCATGTTCTCCTCACCATTATTCCCTAAGGTACACACACCTCATCAGGTGTTATACATAACCAGAGATGGTTAAAACAAGACAGGAGACATGGTAGCTTATACATCAATGTTAGAGGGTCTGATATGAACGTCTGTGGGTCCCAGTATCCTCAGGCTCAGTAAGTAGTCAATTTTCAATGGATATCAAGGGACAAGCTCCTGATACTGCCAGTCTCTTGTGGATCTAGAACCTTCTGTGGGTGAAGTCTGTGACCCATCCCACTGAGAGGAATCTTCGAGATGTGATTTCCTTAGCAATGAAACCTGAGCAGAAATAACAGAAATAACTCCATTCTCGACTGAAACTTCAAGGGTTTGGGGGGTATTTCTCCTTGGATTTGTTCCTCATTTCCCTTTAGTCATGAGAGAACTGGGTCCCCCAAATAGCCTGAACCTTTAGAATAGGCTGGGGGAAATGTGTATAGCTGAGCATGGTACTTAGCTTTAATAGTCAACTTCAAACACTCTAGAATCACCTGGGAAGACAGTCTCAACTAGAGATTGTCTACAGCAGGCTGACCTATGGGCAGGTCTGTAGGGGATTATCCTGATTATATTAATTGAGGCGGGAAGATCCACCCACTGTGGGTGGCACCATTTCCTAGGCAGAGGACCCTGGACTGCCTAGGAATGAAGAGAGTGAACTGAGCACTAGCGTTCATTCATTGCTCTCTGCCTTTGACTGTGGATGTGACCTGCTGCTGCTTCAATTTCCTGCGGCCTTGGCTTTTCAGCCATGATGGACTGTGCCCCAGAATCATGAGCTAAATAAATCCCTTCTCCCTTAGGATGCTTTTGTCTCCTCCTGTGTATTTGTATCCTCCAGCACATGGTGGGCATACTGTTGAGACCCAAGCGCCACTTTCAGAACACAATCTAAGTTCCTCTAGTCCAGCCCAAGACACACAAAAGGAGACTTCTCTTCAAGATACATCAAAGGTGAATAAACACAGGGGGCCCCTGCAGCCACTCAACCCAGCAGAGGCTGGGGGAGGTGATGTGACCCTTCCCAGAGGCCAATCCTTATCACTCATGGTGGGGCTTTGTCAGTTGGTCCTCATCTGCAGTTGCTCAAATGTCAGCTCTTCAGCAAAGATCACTTCACAGGACAGGACTGATTGGCACCAGCGGACCTAGGCAGAAGCCTGCTTCCCTGGCAAAGTGTGTGCTACAAAATGCCCCACCCCCGCCTTTACTCCCCAGGCCTCTGAGTGCAAGTTTTCACAGTGCAAAGATAGAACTTTCCATTCAGGGTGGTTCTTTTTTTCTTTATTTTTTGTCCCCCCCCCCCCCTTTTAAAAACCACTTTTAGGCTGAGTTGGGGCTGAAAAAATAATTCTCTCTGCACAAAATCCTAACGCTATGCCATTTGGAGATATTTATCTTTGAGAGAATGTCCCACTCACAACCTCACAGTTTCGACCCATTTAAGTTTTCTAACGTAGGTCCCAATTTAAAAACCAAAACCAAAACAAATAAACATAAAAACCCCTTGCAATTTGCATAAGAAACTCTAAGAGTTAATGAAAACGAAGGGTTTTCCAGCTCCCTCCTGAGTCTCCTTTCCCACCAGGGTGTCCGTGGTTTAACTGAGCTGTCACTTGAAGGGACTGCCTTGAGCTTTTCAGATGCTGTGGCTTGCAGAACTCGTCAGTGTGGTTTCCAGAGCTTTTTGAAAAACACAAACAAAAGCACACCGCAGCAAGCTTTTCCCAGGGCTTTTCCCGGCATGACCAGAAGCTGCACCATTAGCGGTGGTTCCTCGGGGAATGCGCTGAGCTCTCTTTCAAGTCTCCAACTCTCTTGGCACCCTCACTGGCAAAGCTGGGTTTCCCACCCCAGAGGTCGGCAAGGCGGGTGATTTAGGATGGCTGGCAGGGCGGGGGAGCAGTTTAGTCCATTTTCCCCCACCGAATAAATAAACAAAGCCCGGCATGGTTAATTGAGTGGCTTGAGGGCCCTGTGCACCTGAGGAATCCAGGGGTCAGGAACAAAACTGACAGCGGAGTAATCAGGAACAAAGGGTGGTCTGAAGGTTCTGGAAGGGGGTGGGGCAGAAGCTGGAGACACAGAAACACAATCATTCCTGCTTCCTGTAAGTGCAAGACCACAGGCCCTTCCTTAGATGCTTTTCATGATCTGCCTCCTGCCTTTCACACCGCAGGCCGGGCAGACATACAAGGCAAGATATTGGAGTACTGCTTTGGAGTTAGAACAAACTCCTACAGGCTTCAGCATCACGTGAAAACTGGCCTGGGCCAGCTCTGCTTCTGGAATCCTCTCATGGATGTCAGCTATGCAGATGGATATGGCGGTCACCTGCCCATCTAGAGAGAAAATATGTCACCAAGGTGTTGGTGTAGCACCTGGGGTGAAACCCCCCCCCATTGTTTCATTCCCAAAAGTGTTCTGGAAAATGTCACACAAATCCAGTGGGGTCAGTTCGCACAGACACACAACACATGTTCAAATCCAAATACACGTGTGTCCATGACATCCACCCTATGCCCTGTGTCCATGTACAAACACACATGCCAACCCCCTCCTCCCCTCCTCCTCCATTAGGCTTCCTGGCTCAGGTAAGCTTGGACAACCTTGCAGGTGGTAACAAAGCCTCATCTTGTGATTGACAATGAACACGGTGGTGGCGCACGCCTTTAATCCCAGCACTTGGGAGGCAGAGGCAGGCGGATCTCTGTGAGTTCGAGACCAGCAAGGTCTACAAGAGCTAGTTCCAGGACAGGCTCCAAAGCCACAGAGAAACCCTGTTTCGAAAAACCAAAAAAAAAAAAAAAATTGGATGAAGACCTACCACAAAGGAATTGGTATTACTGCTTACCCGTGAGGTCCAAGGGCAAACAGTGTGGTTTCACCCTGTCTCTGGGGTCTGCAGGGAATTGGAATATGCTGAGGACACCAGAAACCTTCTGTCTCTTCTTCTTTACATTCCTAAGATACTAGGAAACAGAAATCGGTGAAGGAAAATGGATGCACTTATGGTGTGGTCAACCTGGGGGTAATTTCCTCCCTGCTGTGCCTGTGTTACAGATCACAGAGGACCATGGGACCAAGTCTAGAGTATGTAAATTTCCTATGGAACTCATTAGCATAGGGTCCTTTCTTATGGAGAAGGGGACCTGGTTCCCAGGTCAACTCCAGCCCCTCAGTTCTCTCTTGCAGAGACAGTTTTTATTCAAGTCTGACCTGCAGAGGAACATGAGTCTGTAAAGGTCTCCCATTTTGAAAGAGACAAGAGTCTCAGTTTAGCTTTTTCTTGGCAGGTGTGGTGTGTGTGTGTGTTGTGTGTGCATGTGGAGTATGTGTGTGGTTGAGTGTGGTGTATATGGTATGTGGGGGGAATGGTGTGTGTGTGTGTGTGTGTGTATGATATGTGTAGAGGCTTGGTGTGTATGTGTGGTATGTGTATGGTGTGTGTGTGTGGTGTGTGTACATGGGTGTGTGGTATGTGTATGGGATGTGTGTGTGTATGTGTGTGTATGTGGTGTGTGGGGTGTGTATATGTGTG
>NC_022030.1:63258289-63258651 GCF_000317375.1 Microtus ochrogaster
ACATGGGTGTGTGGTATGTGTATGGGATGTGTGTGTGTATGTGTGTGTATGTGGTGTGTGGGGTGTGTATATGTGTGTGGTATGTGTACATGGGTGTGTGGTATGTGTATGGTATGTGTGTGTGGTGTGTGTGTAATGTGTGTGGTGTGTGTGTGTGTGTGGTGTGTACATGGGTGTGTGGTATGTGTATGGGATGTGTGTGTATGTGTATGTATGTGGTGTGTGTGGTGTGTACATGGGTGTGTGGTATGTGTATGGGATGTGTGTGTATGTGTATGTATGTGGTGTGTGTGGTGTGTATATGTGTGTGGTATGTGTGTGGTGTGTGTGCATGGGTGTGTGGTATGTGTATGGTATGTGTG
>NC_022030.1:63258751-63292997 GCF_000317375.1 Microtus ochrogaster
GTATGTGTATGTATGTGGTGTGTGTGGTGTGTATATGTGTGTGGTATGTGTGTGGTGTGTGTGCATGGGTGTGTGGTATGTGTATGGTATGTGTGGTGTGTGTGTGTGTAATGTGTGTGGTGTGTGTGTGTGGTGTGTGAACATGGGTGCGTGGTATGTGTATGGGATGTGTGTGTATGTGTGTGTATGTGGTGTGTGTGGTGTGTATATGTGTGTGGTATGTGTGTGGTGTGTATATGTGTGTGTGTGCATGTGGTGTTAAGCTCTCCACCAGTTCTAGGCCTGGAGGAGTTTACTCCGATCTTTATGGGACTCACATGAGCTCATGTCACAGGCCTATGGAGTGATGGTGGAGGTCAGCCTGCTCTGGGGAGTGGTTCAGAGAGTGCGGAAGGCTCTGCTTCCCTGTGCTGCTTTCTGTCAGCAGACCCAGAGCCCTCTCGGTGTTCCTGCCTTGTTTGTTCCTGAGTGTCCAGGGCTGTGACTCAGAGGAAGGACAGAAATGATGAGCAGATAGGAACTACTTATGGAGAAGCAGGTAAGGAGGGATGGACCGCAGTCCAGGAGAAGCAGGTAAGGAGGGATGGACCGCACTCTAGGAGAAGCAGGTGAGGAGGGACGGACCACAGTCCAGGAAGTGGAAGAGGCATTGTTCTACCTAAGGAAGAGGTCTGAACTGTCCCTCAGGCTCCAAGTCTTGGGGATTAATAAGACAACCAGGACTTCTGGAAATCAGTTGCATCTCCACAGGCAAAGCATGCTGGGAGCTGGTGTGAAAGGCCAGGCCCAAAGACCACTGGGAGCTGCTTATTCAGAGGGCCTGGTGGGAGCTGTGTTTGACTTGGGCTCAAGCTGGGGCCAGTGATTCATGGCTAACTCATCTGCCACAAGTTCAGAGCCCTTGCAGGCCTGTGACCTGGCCACAGTGGAGGACAGCCCTCTGTGAGGGATCCTCCTCATCCTTGAGGCTTTCTGGAAAATGCAGCCTGGTAAAAAATGGGATGCAACAAGAGAGGCCAAACCCCTTCCTCCTTTGGGTGTGGAGACCCTTTGGCAACTCTCCCAGCTGTGGCCAAACACACAGGTGCTGGGCTGAACAAAGGGGACAGGATGTTGGTCCACACAGGTGAGTAACTCAGAGCATCAGCCTTGGGGGCACAGAGGTCTAATAATCCCCATGAGCTGTCAGCACACCCAGTGGCAGAATACCTTCAGCCTCCACAGGAAGAACAGCTGTGCTGGGCCTGGCTCCAGAGTTAGGTAGGGCACACATAGCACAGAGTTCACAAGCAACAAGGGTTTGGGGCTCAAAAATACCAGAAAGGCCCTTGGTTAATGAAACAGCAAACACGGAGACAGGCTGAACTGAAGTTAAGCCATGATCTATCTACACACATGTGATGAGGGTATGCCTGCATGCAACTAGAACATACCATCAAGAGCTATAAAGACGGAGAGCTTAGGGAACCCTTAGGGGGAGGGCAGCACTCTCCTATGTGTGCCCAGCAAGGGCAGTGGTTCTTCAAGGTGTTTGATAGACAATGTCATTGGGAGGTGATGAAGAGGTTTACATACTGAAATGTTTGAAGACACTGGATTTGACTAATGGGACACTCCTTTAGCTCCTTTACTTTAGGGCCTGCTCTCAAAAATCTGTGGATTTGACCATGCACCCTTCACTCAGAATCACCTGTAGGAATCGCTGTCTCCTATAGAGATTCAGGGGAAAGCTGGGTCATGTGACTCCCCAGAATTTACAGAAAGGAGAGAGAACACAGACAAGAATGCCACCGTCTGCGCGGCAGGTGATGGCCAGGTGTCCCCCCCCCCAAGGAGCAGTTGTTGTACAAAGCAAAACACTAAAAGTTAAAAAACAAAACAAAACAAAACACTCACAAAGTCTTTGCTTTCCCCAAACCACATCATTGAAAAAAGAAAGCTGTTTTCAAAACTCAAAACAAACACAAGGCAGGCTGGTATTTGTAGTCTTCAAATTACAAAAAAAAGAAAGAAAGAAAGAAAGAAAGAAAGAAAGAAAGAAAGAAAGAAAGAAAGAAAGAAAGAAAAAAGTAGGACCACAGTGAAAAGCTTCCTTTTCGATAAATGGCCAATCTTATTGAAACAGAAAACAAACACTGCCGGGCAGTGGTGGCGCAGGCCTGTAATCCCAGCACTCGGGAGGCAGAGGCAGGTGGATCTCTGTGAGTTCGAGACCAGCCTGGTCTACAAAGGGAGTTCCAGGACAGGTTTCAAAGCTACAGAGAAACCCTGTCTCGAAAAACAAAAAAACAAAACCAGAAAACAAGCACCGTGACCTTCTGTGACTTCCAAATTCAAGCCTTGAGAAACCAGAGGCAGCAACAATACCACTCTCGCCAGTCACAGGACAAAGGCGCCTCCTCACACCAAGGCCGGGCTGCGGGCTGCTCCTTCCTGAGAACACAGTGGAACAGGCTCCCCGGAGGCCACAGGAAGGAAGGGGCAGACAAGGCGCCAATGTGAGCTCCTTGCACTTTGCAATAATGCATCTTTAGTTTTGTTTGTCACTTGGGAGGTGGAAGTAGAAGGATCAGAAGTTCAAGATCTTCCTCAGATGCACAAGTAGTTGGAGGCTAGCCTGTGCTACATGGGACACTGTCTCAAAAACAATGAAGAAAAAAAAACTCAGAAAAACAAAACAAAACACTGACTCTAGGGGTGGAAACCTAGAAAAGAGAAACCATAGCAGTGAGGTGGTCACTGACAGATAGATACTGCCATGATGGATACTACCGAGGTCACTGATGGATACTGTAGTTACAGATATCAGGTACTCCAGACTCAGAGTCTGGGACTTTCTGGGTATTTTGTTGCCAATAGAAGGACTACAAAAGGAAAATTGCAACACAGTATAAACACGATTTTTAATGCCAGCACCTACTAGAGAGTCTCAAATATTAACTTACACAAGCCAAATCTGCCAGCATAGCCATAAGAGACCATCTACCAGGAGAGCCGGAGTTAAAAGCCTGAGCAACTTCACTTGGGAGGCAGAGGCAGGCAGATCTCTGTGAGTTCGAGATCAGCCTGGTCTACAGAGCAAGTTCTAGGATAGGTTCCAAAGCTACACAGGGAAACCCTGTTGGGAAAAACAAAGACAAACTAACAACAACAACAACGTTCATATCTTAGCTGGGTGGGTGGAGCATAAAATTATTTAAAATTTTATATAAAGGTGCTTCAAGTTATTCCGTGTAAAGCCTATAAGAAACAAACTTTGTGTTCAAACTTGGTTTGTATTCTTACAGTATCTTACTATGTGTGAACAAATATTCCTTCTTGTGGTTGTCTTGTAACCAGCTCCACAGATGTGTGTCCAGGCCAGTCCCACGTTCCTTAGGTACAGAAGAGTCTGTGTTCTGCTGGATGCTTTGCTGCTTCCTCCCCGGAGTTACTGTAGTTCAGACAGTGTCTCACATATCCCAGGCTGGGCTCAGACTCCCTCTGCACATAAGGGGGATCTTGACCTTCTGATCTGTGTGCTTCCACACCTAGAGTGCTGGGGTTGTATATGGGTACCGCTACACCCAAGGTGATAGGCTGCTGTGAACCGGCCCAGAGCTTCATGTACGGTAAGCAAGAACTCTACCAACCGAGCCACACCCCCAGCTCCTCTTCCTCCTAAAGTTTTCGTTCTTTTTGACTAGGGAATCCTGACTTTTCTCAGGACTCTCTCTTTGCAAAGCTCTTCGAGAGGCCCGCTCATAGTTAAACCACAAGACAGAACTTCGGTGTCACTCAGGAGGTTGGTGACATTGCCCTGCTGCCGTTGCTGGATATTTTGCTACAGACAAAGCTCTCCGAATGCTTTACTGGAATGTAATTGTAACTGCTGTCATAACAGTCTAAAGAAGGAGGGCCTCCAGGAGGTGAGGGGGCCATGGATAAACTGACTTCCTCCTCAGAGAAATGGTCGCCTCGGAGGTAGCCTTTCTGCGATGTTCTCTGCATATGCTGGCTGCCCTTCCATCTCTAAGGTGCAGCATGGGGGTTGGGAGTGGCCAGGGGCTAGCTCTATGCTGGCTGGCACCAACTCCTTGACATCCCAGCCTCCAGAACAATAAGAAATAAATAGCCTTTCTTTATAAATTTCTATCCTATCAGAAAATAGGCTGTGATGTGAAATAATATTTGGACTCCTCAAGGCAAGCAGCACCGGTAAGAATGCCCATTCCCCATTCCCTACTCCTCCCACTTGGCTGTTATTCCCACCCCTCTGCCCTTCCTTCACCCCCACACATCTTGGAGCTGGGTTTAAGAAACTTTCCTCAGTTTGGGTTAGGTCAGAGGGACCTCCTCATTCCAGAGGGTCCCGGCCCATACCCCAGTGGAGGAAAAGCTACACAGAGAGACAGAAAAGAATCTGCACAGACTGGCTTTGCCGGGTCCCACACCCAGTTCATCTGAGACAGTGCCTCTTCCGTGAAGTCTCCACTAAAGGGCTCAAAGACAGGGTTCTGAGAGTGTCTGGACGTCTGTGGACGGTAGTGCACACCCAGTCCACCCCCGGGGATCTCTGCAGCTGAGTCCTTTATAGGTACAAGTAAATGAATCCCTGAGCCCTGTGAACCACCCAGCTATGTGAATCAGACCCAGGGAGAGTGATGGGAACTCATTTCATAGTCACTGGGAAGAAAGAGCAGGTAAAACAGCATGGGTATGCGGCTGGCTTTAAGATGAAGGACAATCTTAGGGATAAACACCACGCATGCCAACACCCCCTTCCTGCTCTGGGGAACCTGACACCATGACAGGGAAGATTGGGCTGGGGCTGAATGAATGAAAGGACACCCAGCTGGGGTCCGCTGCCAGGCTATTGTTTACCTTCTGGGGAGAAGCCCATCCTAGGCGGCTGGTGTCAGATGTCTGTGTGCCCTGGCTGTAGGGGAAGACCTAGGCCCTTGGTTTTCCCTGACTTGGATTGGCTAACAGCCAGAGCCAAGGAGCGGGTGACTGTGAAGCAAATATCTAAGAATATAGGCAGTAGCTGGACGCCGAAGGAGCAGTCTAGAGGCTGGCATGGCCACCTTTAGACACGGCCACACGACACAGCCATCTATAAAGTTCATGCACCAGTCTCCGAGGGGACACACTAGTGATTCTGGTGAGCAGTCAGGAGAAAGACTTAGGCACTTGCACCCAGAAGACAGGTAGGAGTGTGGGTGGTGAAGACTGTTATAATCTGTCACATGGGTAGCCTGTCCCTTTAAGATACAAGCCCCACCCACTTCCCCCTCCCCCACCGAGGCAAGTGGATCTCCAGTCTGCTCTCTCTCTTTCTGTGCCTCTCCCCTACACTTCTCTCTCTCTCTCTCTCTTTCCTCCCCTTTTCCCTACCCCCTTCCCTTTCCTCTTCATAACTCACTAAATAAACTCTATATCTAAACTCTCTTTGCATGGCATATCTGTCTCTCACCTGCCAAAGGTACCTGCTGAGGTCTTGGGTGACCCTTGTGACACCAGCCTCTGGTCCCCCATATGTTCATAAATGATAACAAAGACCATTACAACAAAGTCTCAGGTGGAAACCAGAGGAAGGCTACTGCATCAAAGTGTAGCAAGAGACATGGGCCCAAGTTTCCGTGGAAAGGGGCATAAGAGTGACCCACTGGACACCGGAAGGAAGTTGTTATCTAAACACCAGAATGTTGTTGTTGTTGTTGTTGTTGTTGTTATTATTATTATTATCATTATCATTATTATTATCATTATCATTATTATCATTATCATTATCATCATTATTATCATTATTATTATTATTATTATTTTGAGACAGGGTCTCATGTAGCCCAGGCTATCTTCCAGCTCCACATGAGCTAAGGATGACCCTTAGCTTCTGGTTCCAGTCTGCCCCTCTGAAATGCTAGCATAGCAGGGATGTGCTTGTGGTACTGGAAGCTGATCCTAGAGCCTCACACAGGGTAGGCAAGGGCCCTGCCAACTGGACTCTCTCCTCAGCTCTGTCTGACTTACTGAAAGATGCCAGAGAAGAAAAAACACATGCAAAGGCAAAAATCTGTAATTGAAAGGGAAACAGAGCAGCCAGGTTTGGAAAGTGAAAGCTTGTCTTTGTAAAGTGGAAGAAGTATCCAGAAAGAAAAAAAAAAGTGTGTGTAAAGGTGTGGCCAGGGTTTCCTAGATCAGCGGTTCTCAGCCTCTGGTTCACAACCCCATTGGGGGTCGCATATCAGACATTTACATTGATTCATAACAGTAGCAAAATCACAGTTATGAAGTAGCGATGAAATAATCTTATGTTTGGGGGTCACCACAGCATGAGGAACTAGATTAAAGGGTCACAGCTTTAAGAAGGTTGAGAGCCACTACACTTGATAAACTAGCATAGGCAGAAGGAAGCCAGAGGCCATTCATGGTGACAAAGAGAGAAAGACCCCAAAGGCATTTCAGAGGTCTTCAAAGCTGCGGTTTCTCTAACAGGTCCAGCACTCTCAGAGGGCAGGGTGGTTTCAGGGGACAGGCTGGGGAGCCCCTTCACAGATCCACTGTCCCAGACTATCTTGGTTCTCTACTCCCTGAACCCCGTCACTGTGTTGACCACCCAGCGGTGGCCTAGGCAGCCCCAGGTTTGGCTGAACTCATCTGTCCAGAAGGTAGAGATGACAAGCCTTAGTGACATCCAGAGCTCGTCCAGTCAGGGTGTGTAGGAAGCAAATGTTAATGCGATGTGACCTTTACCCCCTCAAAGGCCACAGGTAGGCTTGTCACAGGGAAGAAGCCATCACAGAGTGCTGAGCAGAGAAGTGGATAAAACGTGGAGCTTCTGCAGGGAACCCTACTCAGACAATGCAGCTGTGATACTGGGGTCACCACTGAGACCCCAGAACTGTAGAGCGGCCACCATGCAACTCCAGCTGGGAGAACTGAAGTCATGAGGTCACATCTAGGCCCAAAGTCCTCCTGGTGTTGGGATCTGCACTGACTTGGGACCTCTAATTCTTTTCCTCTGGCCTGGTCCTCCCTTTTGCAATGTTCTTTGCTGGTCTCACCATTAAACTTCGGAAGTTGATACCGCTAGTCGTATTTCTCAGATTCTCAGCCAGATGAGACTCTAGATCTGGGACTTTTGAATGGATTCTAAACAAGTTAAGACCTTGGAGCCACTGCTGTGGGGTGGATGCATTTTGTACATGAGAAGTACATGGGACAGTAGGCTGTGGTTCTGGAGTGACAGGTTTAATGCCCAGAGGTTTTGTGTGTTCTAGGGACAGGGCTGATGAGAGATTGTTTGAATAAGAAGGGCTCCCATAGACTCATATGTTTGAATGCTTAATCACCAGCGAATGAAACTGTTTGAGAAGGATTAGAAGGATTAGGGGGTGTGGCCTTGTTGAAGGAAGTGTGTCACTGGGGTAGGCTTTGGGTTTCAAAAGCCCACACCAGGCCCAGTGTTCTTCTTTTTCTCTCTGCCTGTGGATCAGGGTGTAAAGCTCTCTGGTACTGCTCCTGCACGGTGCCTGCATGCATGCCACAATGCTCCCTGCCACAGTAATAATGGACTAACCCTCTGAAACTGTAAGCAAGCCCACAGTTAAGTGCTCTCCTTTAGAAGAGCTTCCTTGGTCATGGTGTCTCTTAATCTCTTCTCAGCAGCAGAACAGTGACTAACACAGACGGCTCGGTCACTTGGGTAGAGCCCTCATGAATAGATTAGTGATGGCCGCAGAAAAGGTGCCGGGCATATGGCTCAATTAACGGTAAAGTGAGTGCTTCTAGCTTATTGGAGCCTCCAGTTTCCATCTTCAGTAACAGAACAAAGATTAGACTATCAGTAAATTTAACCTAGTGACAAGCTCCATCCACAGCCCATCTTCCCCTAAGTTCTATCCGGGACTTGTTATCGATCATGTCTTTTCGAGGGGACCTCTGTAGCTCGGGAATCTACTGGATGACTACTCAGTCTGCCTCCCTTCCACAGGTCTGCTCCCATGAGTCTCCCGCTGAGAGGGCCACAGGTCTTGTGATTCATCCTCTGACACATTGCTAGGCTTAGACAGCAGCTCCTGGCCAAATTCCACATATACATATAGTGTCCTCTCTTCACAGTTTAGAGCTCAAAGCTTGAGGCCATGAGCAATAACCACGGGTCATTTGAACTATGACATCAAGATGTCTTAAATGCAATGGTGGCTGTATTTCTGGTGTGCAAAAGTGAGGCAGAAAGATCCATTTACCAGGACAGGGGCTGTGGCTCAGTGGGAGGGTGCTTGCTTCACACACACAATGCCCTAGGTTTGATCCCTAGAACTGCTCCACAAATTAGAAAAGAATTTAATCCCGGGGAAAGATCAGCAGAGATAGGAGATAGGAGCAAAACCAAGTTGAGAATGGAGGGACCAGAAAGCTTGCTAGAGATTTTGAGAAAAGATGCTGGTTCTCAAGGCTTCAGTGTTCAAGATCTTGTTCCCCACTCTCCTACAAGGGACATTACAAACCCTCGTGAACAGCTGAAGCCAGACTGTGACCCCAAAGGCCGATACTTATTCTGCTGGGAATGACATGTGACTAGCTATGACAGGGTATTTTTTTCCACTCCGTTTGTGCCTATTACACAGTTTTCCTTAACTAATGTGTTGTTTTAGGAATTGCTATGGTTTGGGTAAATGTCCTCTAAGTCTCATGTGTTGAATGAAGACTTGATCCCAGCCTATGTTGCATTTGGGGGTCTTTTAGGAGATGGCAGAATGATGGCTTTTAGATCACTGGGTTGGGGGTGACCTCAAAAGAAACAGCAAGACCCTGGTCCCTTCCTTTCTTTCTCTTTTGCTTTCTGGATATGTGGAGTTAGCCACACATCCCTATGATATAATGATTTACTACAGGTCCCAAAACATGTAGCAGTCAACCACTGACTGAAATCTCCAGAACTGGTGAGCTCAGATAACTCTTTCTCCTTATAAATTATCTCAGGAATCTGTGACAGTGGTGAAAAGCTAACATAAGAATACATATATGTATAAAGAAAACCAAGAGAATGTTTTATCTCAAATTTGCATCTTGCCATGTGTTCCAAACTGGGCTTGAACTCACAGCAGTCATCCTGCCTCAGTGCCCCCAGAGCTGGGATTATAGCCATGAGATAGATGCTGCATCTGGCTGAATTAAAAAACTATTGGTTAGTGCTATACACTGGGTCGGGGAGCCTCATGAGAGTGGCAATAGTTCACTATTCATCCTGGTGGTGGTGGGCATCTGGGGGATTACTTTACTGCTATTTTACACACACACACACACACACACACACACACACACACACACACGGATGCACACATACAGGCACGCACACAAGCACATGCACATACTTTTTGTGAGTTAACCAGTGCCAATTCAGAATCCCTTGATTGACTGAGATGCTAGTCTATGTGTCTGAGAGTAGGTGTGTGGCTTTGGTGACCAGTCTGGAATGTCCCCATGATGTCTGGTTGTAGTGGACATGTGACCTCCTGGAGAAGGCTCCACCTGGTTTATTAGGCTATAACTGTGACTGAGCATGTGACCAGAGCTGCCTCTGGGGGCCACCACACCCTTGCTCAGCAGACGGATTCTTCCTCCCACCTATCCCTCAGGACCTGTCTCACTTTCCATGGAAGGAAAAGCAGTCCCCTCACTAACATATCATCTTGACCCCTGTCTGGGATCAGGGTATTGTGACAGGCCTGTGGGACTTCCTTCCCATGAGCAGGGTAGAGTGTCTCACGTAGCATACACTGTAGCCTGCTCTGGCCTAACCATGCTTTCCGACAGATCAAGCTTGCAACAGCCCAAATTGAGAAGTCAGACTCAAAAACAAACAAAATTGAAAAAGCTCATAAGTGTGTAAATAAATATACAAGTCAGACTCCACACCAAGAAGGCTTCAGAAGGGGCAGAGATAAGCTAGATAAAGGTTAGGTCCCCATTCCTTCCCTGTGCATCATAACTGTGGCACTTCACAGGTTGGTAAGGAAAGCCATGGGACAGGGCCGTGAAGGCAGGAAAGACAGGATGGGCGCTGGAGGCTACAGGTTCCACCTGGCCTAGGAGACCTCCTTGGAGAATGAGGAAAAGCAACTTCCTCCCCCACCCCTCATTTTGGTGTTAAACACTTTGTTAAGCTGGGTGTGGCAGAGGGACCACTTGTTCCTGGTCAGCTTGGGATATGTTGTGAGGTCCTGTCTCAAAAACACAAACAAAATAAAACAGAAGCTAAGGGCTCCTTAATTGCTGCTCCAGAGAGTGTCAGTTTGGATGAGGGGCAGGAACGGTGACCAGATGACTAAGCAGTTCTGTGGAAACATCCATGTTGCCCCAGATGGGGTGCTTGTGGCTTTGTCTGAGGACAGGCCCAGAGCGTCATCAGCTGCCTCATGCCCTGTCCCCTGTGCACATCCAGAACACGCTGCTCCATCTCCCTCCCCCGTCTTTATCCAAATTCCATCTCCTCAGCAGGCAGCTGTCACCAGCCTGTACAGGACAGCCTAAAAGCAGGCACTGCTGAGGCAGGCCCTGAGATCAGGAACAACTCTTGGGCCACTGGCAGGCAGGTGAGGCAGGAGTTCTCGTTGTCCCAAAGGAGAAGAAGTGGGAGTGGGTGATGGTCAGTCATAGCTCCCTGGTAACTCAGAAGGGAGAGCCCATGCCTCACATCAACAGGCCACTCTGTAAAGTGAAACACTTCCTAGGAGTGAGATATCAGAGCCCTTCTCCCCCTTCCCTTCCATAACCCACTAAATAAATATCCAATCTCACTCTGCATGGCATGCCTATCCACTTCTCTTGCCCACCCCTGGGACCAGCCACCTTCAGAGACCTGCAGCACGGTCTGGTGGCATGCCCATCTGTCTTGTCTGTTTGTCTCTCCTCGTGGTCTTGTGCTTCGTCCCTGCCTAGGACTGGCTGCTCTGGGGCTTGCTGCCTGCCGCCACATGGCCCGCTGCTCACTGCTGCTGCTCTGGGACCTGCAGCGTTTCTGCCACTGCAGCCGCCGGGGATCTGCAGCATTTTTAATTAATCCATTACAATCATGGTTACTGATTGCCTGAGATTTCATACTGCTCAAATGCGACCAGAAAGGCAATTCCAGTAGTGTCCAGAATTGGTAAGGGATGGGAGGATGGTAAATGGTATTTTTTCTTTAATTTTCCTTTAGTTGCAAGGAAGAATCCAGAGTCTCTCTCCCAGTGGACAGGGCCACGGGCTGTTGGTGATGCCTTCATGCACTTGCTCTCCCTGAGGTCCCTGTGCACAGAAGACTCCAACTTTTCTCCATGTTCTGTGCTGGGCAGTCTGCTCTTTCCCCATGGAGAAAGCATTTTCTATAAGGGGCCTTGAGTCTTCTAGAAGGCATTGGATCAAAAACAAGAGAACAGGTGAGCACATGTTTGTGGAAGTTTCATTCTAAAAGGTGGATGTACGGTTTTAGCTGATATTTTCCCCCACTGGCTCAGTTCCTAGAAGGCTAAACAATTCGAGCATTTGAGCAAGGGATTATAAAATTGATGTTTTCCAAACATGGATCATGACCTTGTTCTTTGAACCAGACTCCCATGCCTGGACCTGATGGGGTGGACACAGGTTAGCGAGGGACACCCAGCTTGTTTCCTCTGCATCACTCAAGAGTTAGAGGGTATCACTAGTGGATGAAGCGTTCCACTGCTGACAGACACGCGTCTCACGCTCAGGTTGAGTAATGTAACAAGAAGAGATCTGTGGTTCAAGAAAGGATGGCAAAGACATCTCAAAAACACCAGGAATTGGTGCAGAAGAAATGGTCAAAACATTGTGGGCCAGGGAGAGCTCACTCACGAAAAGCAAGCTCGACTCGAGTCCACCCTGAGAATCCACATTAATAAAACAAAACAAACAACAACATGGAGTGCTTGTGACCTAGGGTTGGGGAAGCAGAGACAGGAGGACCCCTGGAACCCCATGGCCAGACAGCCTAGCAAAATGAGCAAAGTCCAAGTAAAAGTTAGAGACCCTGCTGCAGAAAACAACATGGAAAGGGGCTGGAGAGATGGCTCTTCCCGAAGAACCGAGTTCAGTTCCCAGCACCGCATCAGGAGGCTCACAGCTATCTGTAACTCCAGCTCCAGGGCTTCCAAGGGCACCTGCACTCATGAGCGCTCATGCACACACATACAAGCACACACACACACACACACACACACACACCCCACATATCTACACAGAACTAAAAATAAAAAAAAACCTTGAAAACAACAAAAATTATCAATTTGAATAGCACATGAAGGAAAACCCCTGAGCCTGTCTTCTGGCCTGCAGGAACATTTATATACACTTATGTGTGCACCTGTTTACATGCTCATACATAGAAATACACATAGAGACACGCATGTACTCACACGGAAACTAGAAACCTTTATATCAAACTCTAATCACAAGGCAGCACCCTAGGCTGTATGTTCACTGTCATGGTTAAGAAACTCTATCATCAAATGAACGGAAACAACTTTCCTTCCTCAATGTGTTCTTAAGATGCACAGGCTGGCCCAGTGGTTAGTGGGGCACACCTTTGTCCCAGACTCCAGAGGTAGGTAGAGACAGGTGGATCTCTGAGTTCAAGGCCGGCCTGGTATACAAAGTGAGTTCCAGGACAGCCGGGGCTACACCGAGAAACCCTGCCAAATAAAATAAAATAAAATAAAAATTCACACACTGTAGTCTTCAGGAGAGGGATATGGGATGCAGGGTGCAACCAAGGAAGCTTTGGCTTCCTGCTTTAGGCTAGCAGATGCTGTACTGGCATTTCAGTTGTATTTTAATAAGTAAAGTTTGCCTGGGGATCGGGAGAGTAAAACAGCCCCACAGGGCAGCCTCACAGCCAGGCTTTAATCCCAGTAGCAAACGCCTTTAATCCCAGTAGCCACACTAGTTGCCATCAAAACTGGGTGGTGCATGCCTTTAATTTCAGAACTAGAGAGGAATATAAGATGGGAGGAGACAGTTCACAGTCTCATTCTGAGATTCCTGGAGGCAGGATCACCATTTTGGACTGAGGTTGAGGTAAGAACCAGTGGCTGGCTGCTTTGCTTTTCAGCTCTTCGGTTGAACCCCACCCGATTTTTCTCTCTGAGCTTTTATCACTCATGCTTCAAGATGTCTCTTGAACTCTGCTTGTTGTGCTTTTCCTAGCATTTCCCAGTTCTTCTAACCTCTTTTCCTATCCAGGTTCTGTGATCTTTGAGTGACTCAGATACAAGCTGCTGAAATCCAGACAGGAGAATCATCCAGTGCCCCAGAAATAGATTTTTACTGGAAAAAGACATCCAGCAGCACTCAGGATTTGGGTGAGACATATGGTGGACAACCAGGACGTCTGAAGATGTCTTTTATCAGGCCGTTCGGGCTCTGGCTTCAGCTCTGATTCTTATAACGTGGGTTCAGCTTCCCTTGCATTTGGCCATCAGATTGGAAGAGTAGAACACTCAAAGTGTTGCTCAAGGGGGTGAATTCTGACCTTGCTTTTAACCCTAGGACCAGCCAATTTACAGAGCCTAGAGCAGAAAGGAAGTATGGGACCTCTTCTTAAAGAAATTGTTAAAAGCGGGACAACCGATCCTTTTGGGAGTGAGTGGGTCTCTGTGCACAAACTGGTCCCCAAGTGATTTTACACACTCAATCATGTGACTTTGATCCCCCTCAGAGGCACACCTTGAGCAGATCACAGGGCCTCAGTTCTTTGACTACAGTGAGGGCCTTGGCCACACAAAGATCCTTCCTGCTCTACTCGGAGCCTCTAGGCCTTCCTCTCTCTGCCATGACTGGTACAGGGGATTATCTAAGTACAGAAGGGGAGTCCTAACAGTGCTTGCAGAGTGTGGCAGGGGAGGGGCACTGAATTATATCCTGAGTTGGGAACAGCTGAAATGGACCAACAAGGTGTAGGGTTAGAGCCAATGGGAGATCTGGTGCTAGAGAATACACAGAGGGAACCAGGCTTGGACATGCAGTCATGTGGCTTCCCAAAGTCAGATCTCAGCAATGAGCACACAGCCCTTGTCAACACACACACGTGCAGGGTGAGTGACTGAGGCCTTGTCTTCTCAGGGGAGCGGTTAGCCCAAATGCCCAGGAAGAGAGGAAAGGAGGGGTATAAATGGCTCCTCTCTGACCTTGCCAGTCTGATCAGGGTCTTAACCTCCACCGGAAGCCTGAAGAGGTAAGTTCCATGAAACTGCCTTCCTATAAAAGGGAACCCCCTAAGCAGCCCAAGAGTACCCAAAGGTCACCTGACAGCAGTCATCATGACTATGGTTTTTCTGGGAGCATCTGTCATCTGCTCTCAGAGGGACGCTCACTCCTCCCTCATCCCCCCAACCTCAGGTGGATCATCCCCTTCCAGGTTCTCTGTCGTGAGACATAGCCCACAGAGTTTTTGAATGTAGCGGTCAGATCACAAGCTCGCTTCCCTCATACCTCCTTGGCTGAGCTTCTTCCTCTTACCTGGATCATAGAGGGAATTTTGCTGAAATGACGATCAGTGGCATGTGCTTAGAAACCAGCAGAGAGTGCATAGTCTTAGTTTAGGCAACAGAGGGGAAATCCTTCCCTTGGGCTCACACTGTTGAAGCGCAGGTTGCACGCGAGTGAATACAGAACCCCATCCATCAAGCCAGGCAAAGGCATCGGCCAGGAGGGGGCCAGTCCCAGCCCAGATGATTTCCTATATGCAACCACGACTAAGGCATTGCACGCTTCCATTGCCAGTGTAGAAAATGAGAGGAGTCACAGAGTCACAAGGCTGGATCCACATTTGAGAATGTCACATGGTAGTGGTGGGGCACCATTTAATCCCTAGACTTAGGCCAGCCTGGATCTAAGGATGAGCTCACTCAGTTGGGGTTCAATGGCCCGGGTCTCTGTTTCATAATCACACCCCCAACTCCTGTGTGCTGGAAGCTGGAGACTGAACTCCACGGCAGACAAACCATATCCATGCAACATCAAAGACCCCTGACTTCCCTCTGACTCTTTAAGTCACTTCCTGGGAGCCCAGGACCGTCCCAGGACCTAGCAGAGTCCTAGACACTGCCCTGTTTCTCTAGGGCACCTAAAGATGATGTCATCATATTTAAGGTCACTGGTACAAAGCGTTTTGTTAACAGGTAAAAGTCATCTTGGAATGAGAGCCAAATGACCCACTGATGCATCAGATGTGGGCAGCAAGGAAAAGAGGCAAATGTCCCCCATATTTCTGGCCTGAGCCTGCCCTGGTCTCTAGACTTTGTCCAATGTGCACAGGGATAAGGTCTCATCTGACTTAGAAGCGCCGTGTTGCTTCTCTGTTTCACACACCCACTGTCTTCCTCTCTGCCCCCCTGAACTCTACAGTAGTCCCCCAGCAGTTGTATATGATCCCTCTGCTGTGGGGTGTTTGCACCCTGTGTCAAGATGTGTTGCTGTGATTGGTGTAATAAAAAGTTGACCAGCTAATAGCTAGGCAGCAGATATAGGCAGACTTTGGGGCAGAGAGAGAATGCTGGGAAAAAGAAAGACAGAGTCACCAGACAGACACGGAGAGGAAACAGGGAGTTTAAGATAGAAGAGAGGTAACACCATGTGGCACAATGCTGATTAATATAAATGGGTTAATTTAATTTAAAGGGGCTAGTTGAGACAAGCCTAAAGGCCAAGCTTTCATAGTTAATAATATGTTTGCATGTCATAATTTGTGAGCTGGTGGCTGATGAAAAAGCTTAATATATCCCTCTATAGCCATCTTGATAGTTTCTGAACTCTCTTCTGGTCTGGTTACAGAAGCCTTTGCTTATGGGTTTCAGTGGCTTCTTACCATCCTTCAGTCAAAGCCCTGAGTCCTCCACAAGCCTCTAAGATCCTGCTTGTGAGTTTCTAGACCTTCTTCCCCAGCTCACGATACCCTATGTTTCTCTGGTTTCAGTCACCTGGTCTTTGAGCTTCTGGTGCCCTTAGACCTTGGGCTACCCCTTCACCTGGAAGGCCTCCCCTTCCACTAAGACTTGACTGAGCTAGTGGAATCAGTGGGGACATGAGGGGGACCTTTTCCTCACCCATCACTGTGCCTTCCCTGACCTCTAGAGGTGTCCTGGGTGGAGGAGGCAGGGAGAAGACAGGGCTTTCCAGAGAAATAGCCCTGGAAGTCATCAAGAGTTCATCCACCCGTGTGCCCAATTCACACTGTTGTTTGCAAATCTTCACACATTACATGGGTTTAATCCACAGACAATTTGGAATGAAGAGAAATGTTTGCTCTGATTGCTAAGAAGAAAAAAGTATTCAAAAATTCCTCACCGATGAGGACTCTAGCAACCACTGATCAGGAGACCGGCCCTTGAGGGTCAAGGAGGATAGACCTGAGTTGTCCACACCCTAACAGGCTGTATCTAGCAGATTTCATCGGAACAGATGCCATCTAAGCAGATCTCACCTGAGCAGCTGAGCAGACCCCACCCATGCAGACCTCACCTGAGCAGATTACACCTCAACAGCTCACACCTGAGCAGACCTCACCTGCATGGGCATGGGGCTTGTGACCTCAGTGATGGGGCTGATGATTCTCAGATAGTTGCTGGTCTCCTGGAATCCTGTGGTAGCCAGCATGGGTGAGCTTTCCTGTAGTGGAATGTTCCAATGGGAGATGTTACTTGTGCACCGTGTAACTCCCACCTAGATTGTTCTGAATTTAAGAATCACACAGAAGAAGAAACAATTTTAACCTCCTATAGCTCCCCTTATAGAGTCACTGGTGGAGATGGGCTCATTTGTAAAAAGAAAATTAGAAGCACAAATGCTCCATAGTGTTCACAGTCTTTTTAATAAGAGGTTATTTCGGCCTTTCCTGCTGCCATTTCTGATGTAATTGTTCCAAGCACAGTGTCCTGGGCTGTGGTGCCTCCATCAGGGACACTGAGGAAGATCGGAGTCCTCTGAGCTCCTGTGAGGAGTGAAATCCTTCCCAACCTAAGACGCCTAGAGTGTACTCAGTGGGATGTAAACGTCCCTTAGACTGTCAGCAGCATTTGCCTTACTATGTTTGGTGAGTGAAGGTTTCGGGGCTGCTGTCGTCCTCCAGGCTCACCCAGCAATCAGGGGGAAACAGTCTTTCCTGTCCAGTGGTTTTCCTTTGTATCATTTCCTATGATATTAGTTTTCAAATCTTTATGTCAGTTATGAGTGTGCAATGTACTGTCGCTCAAGTTTCAGTAGTTTCTTTTCACTTCCATTAATTTTTTTTAATTCTGTGTTTTAGGTGGGGGGTGGGTACAGGGGAGAGGTCAGAGGAGCCCAGGCTTGTCTCACTTGCCATATAGCTGAGGATGACCTTACACTTTTGATCCTTGTGCATCTATCTCTTGAATTCTGGGACCATAGACTTGTGCCATCAAGCCTGGTCTTTGCTGTCATGGGGATCAAATCTAGGGCCTTGGGCATGCTAGGAAAACATTCTAACAACTGTTTCTCACCTTTTTAAAAATGTCTAGTTTTTTTCTTTTGTTTTAGGTGACTTTTGTCAAACACATACACACATATTCTTTTTGACCTGATCCTGGTGTTTCTGTCAAGGAGGCTCTAACTATTTGCTTATTATCTCAAAAAATATGTTTTGTTTACCTGGCTTGTCATCTTGTTCCCTTAGAACACATATTTGATTTTCTCTTTTGTTTTTTCTGCCTCTTTTCTTGCAGTATGCCCTTCTAAAGTTGCACTAACACTATCTCCATGTTACAAGATATTTAGCCGAGTGTCCCAATCCCGATGTATCGTCTCTGACTTCACAGTTCCTAACGTGCAACCTTACACCACACTTAGAGCATGCTGCACTGGAGCTGAGCTATGCAAGTTTCCGGCACGGCTCTGAGGTCACACCGTCTAACCAGTCACAGATACATTCCGTTCTCAAATCTGTACGGAGGACCAACAGTCATGCTTCCAACATCAACTGGATTCAGCTGCTGTGTGTGTGCGCGTGCGCGCGGGGGGACCGGTGAGTTGTGAGGAGTGCTGATGTGGGGGGGGGGGGGGGTTCTCTAGCCTCTACTGCTGCAAGAGGAGAGAGACAAGGATGTCTGCGGCCAGGACTGCTCCATGACGTCCTGATGCCAGTGTCTAAGGCACACGACTCGGCAGGACTCTTGGTCAGGTGGGGAGATGGATGTGTCCTCAGCCTCCCTCTGAACCCGCACCTGGCTTAGAGCACGCTGCCCAGCCTCTCCTTGGCACCTGCCAAGCCCGTGTCGTGGATCTGGCTCCCTGTGCCTGGCCTCAGCATTGCGTATCCAGCTAATGAATTCCCCGGTCTATCTGCATCTGCTCTTGGCAGAAATCCCTCCCATACTGTGGCCGGGCAATCATGGATATTCTTAGCTTCTGGTGCAGTTGCAATTTGGCAATTATGCACGTGCCTTCCTGGGTGTCTCGGTGGAAGGTTGGGAGAGGCTGAAGGGGGTTAGCGGACACCTGCAGTGAGTCCCCGGGTAGGGGTCTGCGTGCTGGCTCAGCAGATAGTGTGAGAGCCACGCTTACAATGCTTGTAGAGTCTCCAACAATGTGCTGTGGGGACACTTAGGGGAGCAGGGGAGAAAGAGGGATGCCGCAGCCAGTCAAGTTAGGGGATGGGATATTCTGTGCTTAGATGGTTTCAAACAACGCCCTAGTGTGCTAAAATCCAGGTGTGTCCCACAGCAGAGGCCATCAGTGCTTCGAATTGATGTTGTAGGTAGGGCTCCTGAGCCTGGGAAAGAGCTGGCATTCTATATCAGGGCAGCTGGAGTGGATTCAGGCAGCCTGAGAGAGAAGGTACCCTGCTTCTCCACTCGGTACTTACACCCCAGAGTGTAAGAAACCCGTGTGACCGAAGAGCTCACAATGATGGCTTGCTAGATCTTGGTGTCTTCCACCCTAATCAGATCTTTCAAAAACCACAACGCCTGGAGCACAGCTCCTCAGCCTTCCACAAAACAGGCCCTACTGACTTCTGGGTAACAATGGGTGTTCAGACTTCGTAGGAGATTAATTCAGAAAGGTGTCACTTAAATGCCTGTCACCCATCTGGCAGGTGCCAAGATGCTGTCGGTGTTCCTGAGTATCCAAGAGTAATCCTTAGAGATTTATCTCAGACACTCAGTGACGACCACAGGCACAGGCTGCCGGTTTCACTGTTGAGGGGCTTGAACATACTCTGTGTTTTGCTCTTGGCCTTAGGAATGAAGAAACAACAACAAATACAGTTTCCCAACTCAGAGTGACCTGCAAATAGGATAGTCTCGGGTTCGAGGCAGCACTGGGGCAGGTTGTCCTTTAGGATAACAGATGTATTAGAATCATTAAGTTCGTGGACAGACAGACAGGCATGGTGGGGTCTTAAGGAGAGTTCAGAGCCACAGCCAAGGTGGGGGAGGGGGAGTCCTTCAAAGAGCAGGAGAGCCCGTGCCATGGAGCTAATGAACAATCAGCGCAAGCATGCCAGTGGTTGGGTTGCCTCTGAGCCCTTTAGTCAATGAGTGTCCACCACACAGGGTGTGGCACCTGTAACTCCCAATTTTTGGGATGCTTGGTAAATTTGCTTTGGGGAAATGAGGGTTCCAGACCCATCAGACAGCCACGATAGAGTGCCAAGCGTTTATTACGGTAGCTATAGTAAGCATGGAGAGGAAGAGAGGCTACTGTAGGTGAGTGTGGCCTCAGTGGTCCCTAGCCTAAACCTAATGAAACCACGGTCTTTCTTCATTAATTCTAGGCATCCCCTGAGCCTTTAAATCCCCAATGCTCTCCTGTCTCTTCTGCTACTGAGAAAAACTTAGAGTTAAGTAGAATTCAGATTCTCTATTTTAAATATACCGACCAATCAGTGTATGAGTTTGTCTGGATCACTTCCAGAAAACCCCCAGGGCAGGTTAGTGTTAAAAAGAAAAGAGGCTTATATACATGTTAGTTTTCTCCACTGTACCAAAATAGAGAAGATGCTGAACTCACACAGGATGGCAATGTCTTCAAATTCACAGCTCCTGTGCAGGGACATTGGCCTTGTTGTTTTGTGGCCTTGGGCAAGGTGGGAGGCAGAGAAAGGTGAGAAAGTGGGGGTGGAGGGAGAGTTGGACAGCTGATGTTTCAGATCACCTTCTCAGGACAGGGCCACAGTGACCGAAAGATCTACCCTCCAGCCCCACCTCTCCAGGTTCCACCCTCCCTCTCTATAGCATTATTTTGGGAACCAAGCCTTTAATGCCAACCTTTGGGGATGTCCAAAGTCCAGAATGTGGCTTATAGCTCATTGCCTGGCGGCTCAGGGCATGGAGCTGAGAATGGCTCAGCTCTAAGATGCTCCCCTGGGTGGCTATGTCACATCATGCATGTATGTGTCACATCATGTATGTGTCTAGACTGTGACACCCCAAAAGTGGACACCATAGAGAGTGGTGGTCCTTCTGAAGGCAGCATTTTCCCTGCCCCTCTCTCCCACTCTCTAACTCCAGGATCTGTGTCTTAAAGATCTCTCCCCACTTGCCATACCAGGGAAGAAGGGGCTGACTTCTGGGGAACAGGCACCATCAGGTTCTGACAGGAATCAGAACTAGAGAAGAGCAGCTTCTCTTCTAGGAAAGAGAGGCAGGAAAGGCCACATTCCCACCACAGAGGATGACACACACACGCCCCCTCTAGGACGCCGCAGGAACAGCACAATGGCCGCTGAAATGGAGGAAAGGAGGCTGCAGGCTTGGCTAGGGTGGCATTTACTTTCAGTCTCGTTACTGCATGCTGATGAGCTTCTCTCCCCTTTCTGTGTCTGTGGTGGCATTAAAGATGTCGCAAAGCCAGAATAGATAGGGCTGCAGAGGCAAAGGAAGGAACTTTTGGAGGGAACATGTGGAGCACGCCGGGCTCCGTCCCCATTCCTACCAAGCAAACATAAGAAAAAGAAAAAAAGAGTCCGTCTTTACTCAAGTTCAGTTCCGGCAATTATAATTTTTCTATTCTTGTCTGACTTTGTTCTACCTTACTTTTTAAAAACTTCTCATCACTCACTCTTTCCATTCTTCTGAAGAGAATAGCAGGTCTCTGCCTCTCTCTCTTTCTCTCTTCCCTCCACACTCCCTTTATCTAGATAAAACTCCCACTTAAAAACATTTCATTATTCTGCGTATGCGCATGTGCTCATGTGCATGCATGCATTCACTCTCACGTAGACAAACATGCCATGGTGTGTGTGCATGGAGGTCAGAGGGCAGCTTTGTGAAGTCAGTTCTATCCTCCCACCTTTCCATGGGGGAGAGAGTTTTGGCACGGTGACCCTGGCAGATCCCATGGTGGGTGGGAGACCACGGCAGTGGGAGACAGACAGATACACTATACCTTGGGTATGAAGAATTTAATTAGTGGGTATTGGGAGGGTATAAAGATAGGGGGTATGGGTGGGAGAGAGAAGAGGAGGGGAAAAGGAGGGTTGCAGAGGCTGCCTCTTCAGAAGAACAAACAGAGAGAGACAGAGAGAGGAAGAGAGAATGGAGACCAGCTTGTGTGTGTGTGTGTGGGGGGGGGTGTGATTAGGAGTAGGCAGAACTTGTCTCTTAAAGGGACAGGATACCCAGGTGACAGGGCAGGCTGGAATAATTATAGTTACAACACTGGGTTCCAGGGTTCAAACTCAGATCACCAGGCTTGCACCTCAAGTGCCCTTACCAACAAAGACACCTCTCTAGTCCACATTTTAAAAACCTTTAAAGCAAAACCAAATATCACGGATTTGTGCAAATTTACCTGTAGTAGAGAGGGACTTTTAAGAAAGTATACTTACCTATCATATATGAAAAAAATTAATAGTACATTTAATTCTATCTTGTACCTACTCCATAGTAAAATGTTCCTAGTTTTCCCCAAAACAAAAAACAAAACAAGACTCCCCAGCCCTCTTTCTAGCTGGTCTGCTTAGGTCGGACTTCTGCCCACTGAGTTGGAGAAAGTTAGGTCTGGACTTCCAATGCGTTAGAAGGCTTGTGCAAGGATATCAACGTTTGCCTTACTTACAGATTTAAGACTCCACTGGCTGCATCATTAAATAGTTTCCACTTTTGTTATTCAGTAAATTATTTGCTATCTTCATTTTAAGAGTAGTGTGTTTGGCCGGGCGGTGGTGGCACACGCCTTTAATCCCAGCACTCGGGAGGCAGAGGCAGGCAGATCTTTGTGAGTTCGAGACCAGCCTGGTCTACAAGAGCTAGTTCCAGGACAGGCTCCAAAACCACAGAGAAACCCTGTCTCGAAAAAAAAAAAAAAAGAGTATTGTGTTTGGCACACAAAGGTCCTGGTACTCACAGATAGTGCTAGGGAAACCAGGGGTGGTAAACATGCAGGGATGTTTTTTCAAAGGAAAGATGCATAGCCTGTTTTCTGTCCAGAAGGCTGGGAATGGAGCTGGCTAATCACCTAGGCAACCCTGTGCTGTCTGTAGTGTCGTCAGGCCATACCTGTCTCCCCCAAGCCCCTACACCAAGATCAGAAGTGGCTAATGTAGGTGACCTCTGCATCATTTGCATGGCCAACGCCACACCAGACTCTTCCCTTAGTCCCTTAAAATAACACTTGTAGCCTGTCTCTAGAACCCATCTTCTTGGAAGAAGTGGCACATACTTTGAGGGGAGTTTTGATATGATCATGCCTCCTTGTGCACAGCTGGTTATGTTATACCACGACACTTTCCCCAAATAAAATATACCTAAAACAAACGACCTGGGGTCAGACTCTAGAAGTTCCAACCAACACCAGCTGTTGGTCATGCTGATCCACATTTCCTTCTTGCTTCACGCAGATGGTTACTCTGCCAAGCCCGGTGTTTGCAGAGACCCCCACAGTAGTGAGCAGAGTGTATGACGGATCCCACATACTGCTTCTGTTGCTAGAGATCAGAACAAAGACTGGAGGTTTAGTTTGCTTTTCAAATCGTGTGTGTGTTTGTGGGTATATGCGTGTGAGCGCAGGTGTTGGAGGAGTCCAGAAGGGGGCATGGGATTTCTCCTGGAACTGGACTTGCAGGTGGTTGTGAGCGTCCAAGAGGATGCTGGGAACTGAGCTCAGATCCTTTGCATGAGCAACAAGCACTCGTAAGCACCAATCAGTCCATCTCTTCAAACCCCAGGGTGATCATTTTTAAAGGGTGTGTGCTCTCTCACGCTGGTTGTCAGTCTTCCACAGTTTCACCTCCCTGTGACACTTGCTCAAGACCTCAGATGTGCTGGGAGGGAGAACTTGCCCTCTGCCTTCAGCCATTCTATATCGGACCTTGCTTCTGTGTCTATAAAGGAGAGGAAGAAGGGAAGTGGAGAGGGAGGAGAGTCAGGAAAGAAGGTGGCTTGCCTGCGATGTGTTTGAAGGATTGCTTTTTCTTTTCAGCATTTGGGATGATGCTCCCCGATCTGTGTAGGGTCAGCCCTGGGACAGGGCTCACCCTTTTGTGGCACCAGCTGCTGTCACAGGAGTGATCAGCAACTTCCAGTCCTCAGTATAAATAGTAAGCATAAAGTGTTGGGGCAGTCAGCAAGCAGCGGACATGGGCCACAGTTTGCTCTGTCTCCAACAACATGAGACCTTAGGTCTACGTGCTAGCATTAAACATGTATGACATTATGTTTATCACTAGGCAACTGGTTTTTGCCAGGTTCTGGCACACACAGGGAAAACACCATCCCCTCTACCCAATGTGGCAAGCATAGTATTTGTGACACAGAAAGGAATATTGACAAGGACTCTAGTCTGGATGCCCCCACAGTGACAACTGTAGATAATAATACTTAGTTATTATCTTAATTGCTATTCAATAGGCTTTCTCAAAAGACAATGGGCAGCTCAGAATTTTCTTGAGGGTCTAAGAATGGTGATTGACTCCAGTAATCTCAGCCCTGAGAGACTGTGAGTGGAAGACTGTCAAATTTGAAGCCAGCTTGGGCTGCATAGTGAGTTCAATACCACTATGTAGCTTGGGCTATGTAGTAAGACCTGGTCTCAAACAACAATCAATTTTTTTCTTATAGGATTTTAGGGAAAGATTGTTGGATCTCAAACGGCAAAGATTTTGGAAGGGGGGGGGGAGAAGGATGGGAATAGAGATAGTGTTTGTTGTTGTTGTTGTGTGTTAAAAGTCACAGATTCCCAACACCACAGACATAAGGAGGTCAAGGTGTTCTGACCACAGAGCACAGTGAGACACATAAGAAAGTGTCATAGGAACACTCAGAGGGTCTGCAGTACTTCAACCAGAGTCTCTTGGTGACTCCATCCTAGCAAAAAATAGTTTGGTGCCAGAGTTACTTCAATGAGAGCCACCTCCAGACAGATTTGGGGGACATTAGGAGATCTCAGAGGGAGCCACGGCCCTTCATAAGGATGTCATCACTTTTCCTCCATGCCAGTTGTGTCATGTGTCACCAGGTGTCACGGGCTGCTTCTGAAATTTACATCTTCACATGTTGACCTGGTCCGACCAGTGACACGCCAGAAGTTGCCTGCGGTATCGGTTTTGTTTCTCAAGTGGCAATGCACAGCCCTACCTGCAGTATCGGCATAACCAGGCCACGGCGATGAAGACGTCTGTCAGCAAGGGAGGCAGCTCCGTGCTCTGTGTGCAGATTGACACAGCTCCAGCCGGAAGCACAATTGATGTTTGCTTGGTAATACGGAGTTATGTCACAGAATCTGTGAGACGCGCTGAGCTGACAGCTATAGGAAGTGGAAAGCCAAGTACTGGGGAAAATATGTTCCAGGCAGAAACAGATGTTCTCAGATCAAATATTTCTATGAGAAATTGTTGTAAAAGAATCAACTGATAAAGTGGGAGGGGCTTACATCATAGTGAGGAAGAAAGGGAGGAGGGGAAGGAGAGGGGGAAGAGGACCAGGGGAAGGGGAAGGGACGGGGTGAAGAGGAATGGGGAGGAGCAGAAGGAGCACGGAGGGCAAGGAAGAAGGGAAGAGGGAAAGGGGAGAAAATGTCGATGTGGGAGGACAGCAAAAACTCATGAGCAGCCTGGATGGAATTCAGTCTTCCCACCGGGAGGCCAGGCTGGCTCCTACATGCTGAGGCCAGGCTGACTCTCGATGTTGGTCTGGTCTGTGTGTTCCAGGTCAGCAGGGGCAGTCACGTGACTTTATATGACAATGTTCCTACTTGGGCATAGGTTCTCCATATTACCATCATCAAAGCAATGAAGCGGGAGGAGGAAATAACCTCATGGGGCAGGGGAAGAAAACTAGAGCGAATTTTATCTCCGGCATGTTGAAAGCACTGATGGCGATCTAGCTCAGTTCCTCATTGATACAGATGACCCCTAGAGGGTGAAAAGGTTGTCTCAACCCAAACCCTCTCCAGGACAGTATTTACCTGCATGCAGAAGTTTTTCAGTTTAAACAAGGATCAAGAATGAGGACCCAAACGTTCAAAGCCAGTCATTCTTTCAGAATCTCACTATTATTCCCTGGGCCTCCAGACTTCCCTGCAAGTGATGGTTAAGTCTAGAATCTACTCAATCACTTAAGAAGAAAGCCTTAGTGAGGGGTTGTCTAGATCAGGTTGATTCCTCAACCTGGCAATTTTGGCAGCGCTGTCCTGCTTGTGTTAGTTCAGCCAAGAGGACTCGCCCACTGTGGGCGGCACTAAGCAGAGGTCCTGAAGTGTGTAAGGGTGGAGGATGTGAGCTGAGTGCAGGCCTGTGTGTGTTCATTGCTCTCTCTTCCTGATTACAGATAAGGTGTGACCCACACCCTCCTGCTCCCGCTGCCTCGACTTCCCCACAGTGATGGATTGAACCCTGGAACAAACCCTCTCTCCCTTAAGTTGTCAGGGCGTTTTATCACAGCAACAGGCAGGAAAACTAAGGTATCTGCCTTCTGCATGTCGCCCATTCTTGGCGCCCAGGCCTTTCCTTCCAGACCTCCCTTGCTCCGACACTTGTGAAAGAGCTGCCGATTTTCCCAGAAGTCCCAGGGAAGTGTCTCGGGGTCAGTTTGAATGGTGTTTCTACTTTACTACGTTCTGGCTCTCCCCTTTCTCTTCCTTTAAAAAGAAAATAGAGCTGCTTTTCTGGTCCCTGGAAGATGAAGCAGAGTCAGGAATCTGTGTCACTTGGTCTGCAGATCACAAGCCCCAGAGGCAGGGTTGCTATAGATACCTAAGCACTGAGCCCTGTGGGTGACACACTGAGCATAGGGTGAGCCTGGATCTCTCTCTTTCTCTCTCTTTCTCTCTCACACACACATACACCACACACACATACACACACACTACACACACACCACACCTCCCCACACCACACACACCACACACTCACACACACACCCTCTCTCACACACACACACACTCACACACACCACACATACCACACACACCACACACACACACCACACACACCACACACACACACACTATACACACACTGTCTCACACACATACACACATACCACACACACACACCACACACCATACACACCACACACCACATACACACACACACCACACACACACCACATACACACACCACACACCACACACACACACACACCACACACACCACACACACACACACCACACATACATACTGAAACCGTTGAGGAAATGCACAGCCAACTACTGCCCCCCAGCACCGGTTTCTCCCATACTTGTTTCTTTCTCTTCCCTGTGGAACAGCTTCTTAGAACAGGAAATAGGGTGAGACTTTATCTACCTGTAAAACTCCACCGGTTCCATTCCTGCGTTCTACTTGCTGCACGCTATGGGAACTAGGTTGAAAATTTAAAAACACACAAACAGATGACAGACGGGGCCACAGGGACATCCTTGAGACAAGAATGCCAAATATGCCCCTTTTCTATATAATTATGGGCGGTCTCTCAGGGATCCATAGTTCCTGATCTCACTGAAGGCCTCCACTTATAAAAACCCGAAATGGTCCTGTACTACATGCTATACGGTACTATGCCTGCACTAGACCTGTAGTGCGCCTGACACTACTGGTAGGTATGTGAACCTTGGGAACAGTGCCTGGAGACTTAAAACCACATAGACAGACAGACAGAGAGAGACACGGACACAGGACAGAGATAGACAGAGAGAGACACGGACACAGGTCACCCTTGATACAAGAATGTCAAGTTTATTGTGCTCAGGGGAAGCTAATATAGGGCCCTGGCCATGCCCCAGCTCTCAGGATCTTTCAAGGTCTCCTGCTCAGAGCAGCTGCAACCTTCTCAGAGCAGAGGAAAACAAGTTGTTTTGCTTAGAGCAGCTGCATGCATAGGAAAAAAACAAACGGCTCACAGGGAATTCAGGGTCTGGGGGTCGACAGCCCCCAATAGCTCCCAACATCTACCGAGTGTTTAATGGGCTTCCCACACATGCCCAGTGCTGACATAAACCTTCAGGATGAACACTCATGGTCACACGCAATACAGGCAGGAACGCTGTGTCTAACATCTGCAGTTAGAATGTTCTGTGAGGAAAGTCACGATGTCCTTCTGCCTGTGACAGAGAGAGGGACAGCAGCTCCAGGATAAGAGTTACGTGCTAGGAAGCCAGAGACAGCGACGGTGCGCCGTTCTACGCAGGGGATGAAAAGGCAGACGGTTGCTTCCACCAAGCCCTGGCATGACCCTCGCTTTTTACTTGTGTAAACTCCTTGTTTGTTTGCGAAATAGAATCTCAAGAATCCTGGGCGGATCTCAAATTTTTTATGCAGCCCAAGATGACCTTGAGCATCCTCCTGCCTCTATTTCCCCATCGATGGGATTCCACAAGCGCACCATCATGCCTGGTTTAGGCAGTGCTGGGAATGGACCTTGCCCGTGCTAGGGAAGCACTCTGCCAACCGAGCCGCCATCCTCTTACCCAGGGCTAACTATATCTCACTCGCTAATACTTCATCTGCAAGATGGTAGCCAGAACCTGTGGAAGGTGACTCGGTGTTCTAGCTAGAATAAGGGATTCTCATCATCAGATGTATGAACCCATGAAAGACAGCACACTCACGTGATTCATCCCACCCCCACCCTGACTGCTTGGTCTTATTTTTATCTGATGACACAGCCCCTTTCTTCCTGTGACTCCATAAACGTCATGCCTTCATTAAAACTTGCCAGCCGGAACCATTTCTGCCTTGGGGTGCTGCTGTTCACACTCAGGGGTTCTGGCACCCTGTGTTTGGGTTTAGAGCACAGAGATTTCGTCATGGCTCCGAGCAAGCCTGTGCCGCCTCAGTCACCCTGGGTTGACTAATATCTTTCCATGGGATCCAGACAGAGCTGTGGCTGCTGTCTGTGCTGGCTCTGGTCTGTGGTTTCCTCATTTTTCCAAGAAGGGAAGTCAGCTCTTCTCTGCATGAAGTTATGTTTTTGTGACCCCGAGTAACACCCTAAGACATACATCTCTAGAAGTTGGAGGCATAGATCATGACATCAAACTAAGTGCTGGACTTGCATTCTCTCTTGTTTTCAAAAGTCTAGGACAACAGCATTTAAATCTGGGAAGAACCCTTTCGGTGCTAAGCAGATCAGAGGCTGAGCTTGGAGATCTGTACACAGGGTCTCCTTTGAGCCACCAAGCACACTGTGTATCATGGGTCTCATTAGGTCTCATGTTCAAGGCCACAGACTAAGGTAGGAAAAGAGACCCTGCCTCTTTGGGGGAGAGGTACCCCATAGTCAAGCGGGAAGAGGGCACTCACTAGGCTGGTGAGTCCACACCGGCCAGATGCAGCTCTGCTCACCTCCTATTCCCTCCTTATTCAGAGGGAACACCGGCTTAGTGTGCTGCAAAGCCTGCTTCCTGGTGTGTGCCAGGTTAATATCCGCATCCTGCCCAGCAGATAAACTGGGTTTGGAAATGGGCAGGAGGGTCTTATTCTAGCCAAGGATGAGACTCCTGTCCTGGTCCCTCCTAGAGAGCCACCCTGGCCACCCCTTCCAGGAATCACCCCTCTCTTCCTGCATTTTCCAGGCAGGTAGCGACTGTCCACCCATCACCACCTCCCGAGGGTTTGATCTCACTCAGCCTCTCTATTCCATGTCACCTCACGTGGGTCACATCCTGGCATCTCAGCCATTCACCCTGAACCTCTGACACCACGGCCAACCCTGTATGCCGCCGTGAGACATTTGCTTGCGGGACAGGTGACCGTGACCTACTGAGAATGTCTGTTCCAACTGTGTTTGTGGCAGGTGAGCCAGCAAGCAGTTTCCAGAATCAGCCTCCTCAAGGAACTCCAGATCACAAGCAGGGAAATCCACTCCAAGCAAGACCACTAATCTGAGGGGGACAAGAGGGAGGCAGAGCACAAAGGGAGCCAAAGGGAGCGTAGGCTCCTCACAGCATCCGAAGCTGTGTGCGCTGTGGCTGCTTCATAAAAAATAAATAAATAAATAAATAAATAAATAAATAAATAAATAAATAAATAAAATAAAAAAAATCCTTGAAGGCTGTGTGCACACAGAGAAATTCATGTGTCTTAGACGTTTTTTTTCCCCCAATGGCAGCATGTGACAGCCCTCTATGCTGGTGTGCCACTATCTATGACACCAATGTAGTCCTTCTCAGTCTCTATATCAGGCCATGTTACTGTCTGAGCCTGGAGACCTCTCTTGAAATGGACGTCTGGAGACCACGCAGGGTAGCACGTGCCTTTAATCTCAGCATGCGGGAGGTAGTGGCAGGCAATCTCTGTGAGCTCCAGGCCAGCCAAGCTACAGAGTGAGAATTTGTATGGAGATACCTGGGAGGTGCCTGGTCCAAGGCTAGGATTAGAGCCGGGTGGGTATGTGTAGTGATATTTTGTTTATAATCTAACAAATAAAGCCTGCCTGACTATCAGAGTGAAAAGCTAGCCACACTAGCGAGTCATACAAGCCAGGCAGTGGTGGCACACACCTTTAATCTCAACAGCCACACTGGTCAGCCATAAGGGCCAGGCAGTGGTGGTGCACGCCTATAATCCCAGCACTAGAGGAATATAAG
The DNA here is from genome assembly GCF_000317375.1 of Microtus ochrogaster. Lineage (NCBI taxonomy): Eukaryota > Metazoa > Chordata > Mammalia > Rodentia > Cricetidae > Microtus > Microtus ochrogaster. Next base: position 63,288,776 of record NC_022030.1, read on the forward strand.
GCGGGATGAGACAGGAACTTGCTCTCTTCTCAGTCTGAAGATTTCATAGAGGTAAGAGCTCTCTAGTGGTTTGGCTGCTTTGCTTCTCTGATCTTTCAGCTTGAACCCCAGTATCTGTTTCTGGTTTTTATTATACACGCTACAGGGATGACTCTCAAAGTAGGGGATGTTTAGAGGGCTTCTTCCCAAGCTGCAGGCAGACAAGCTTGTGATGAGGGTGAGGGTGAGCCCTGGCGTCTGGTGGAGTTTTCTGGTAAAGGGTTTCAAGGTCCTGGGTGCCATTCTCTTCCGGAGAAGCTGGGAGGAAAGCTGGGTCCTCAGCAGCCTCTGGTCCATCCCAGAGTTAACCAGGAGGAGAAAAGAACACTAGAGTGTCTTCCTGAACTGGGATTCAGGGGCTGTAAAAGGAGAGAACCAGGCGCTCAGAGGCTGGAGTCTGTGTGAGAAGCTCTGCAGCAAAGACCCACGGGGCAGGAAGGATGCCAGATGTCAGTGTGGACTGCAGAGACCCTGGCACGTGCGCCTTTCTCTGCTGCACCTCATCTTCACTGTGTGATGTGCCTTGTAATAGAAATGGGGAGGAGATGGTCCTGAAAATCGCAGCCACAAGAGAAACCACTGTGGAGGGCTTTGTCTTGCAAGACAGATTTCGCAGAAACATGCGGTTTGCTGTCTCGATGGAAACCTCAGCTGGGACTCGGTCAAGCACAGGCACACATTGCTGACTTCCCTCTAGTGTTTACAGGGAAAAATTTCCCATAAACCTAACCACCTCTGCTTGAATTCCCCTTCCTAAACGAATTCAAATCCAACCAAAGCTCAGCAGGCAGCTTCTGTCCCCCACAGCACCCTTCAGCAGCTGACACCTGGCACTCAAAGGGGCCCTGGGCATTTCTCAGGGTCAGGGGACCAATCCATACTGTGGAGAGATGAAGGGGTTATAGGAGAGGCTTCCAGCACCAAAAACAACCAAGGGCTCTGGCATGGAAGAAAGGTGCACAGGAGGGAAAGTAAGCAAAAGGAAAGGAAAGGTTGGGAATGGTAGAGGCAGGAGGTGGAAGCGGGGGCGTAACTGTAAGTTTGAGGCCATCCTGAACTACACGGCAAAATACAGGTGAGAACCAGCCCTACATAGAGTCTCTCTCTCTCTCTCTCTCTCTCTCTCTCTCTCTCTCTCTCTCTCTCTCTCTCTCTCTCTCTCTCTCTCTCTCTCTCTCTCTCTCTCTCTCTCACACACACACACACACACACACACACACACACACACACCTGCAAAATAGGCATACTGAAATTTGTCAACTATGATTTAAACCTAGTTTCAAGTCAGCATAATTCCTGGTGTGCTCAGGGGCTGCCTGTGGTTGCAGAAGTTGCTGTACTGTTGGGCAGTGTCATCTCTTTTTTTCTCCCTGCACCCAACTTCACAGGAAGAGAAGAAGAGCTTCAGACACTTGGGTAGCAAAATCTGGCTGGTGACTGTGGGCTGTGGGTTACAGCACCTGCAAGAAGCATGTGCCTGCATGTGTGTGTACCCTTGAGCATATGTGTCTCTGTGGTGGAGGCTGTGTGTGCTTACACTGATATGGATGTGTGTACGTGCCTGTGTACAGGCATGTCTGTCTGTACCTGAGCATGTCTACACGTGTCTTCCCATGTGTCTGTATATGTATGTGTGTATGACTTTAATGTATGCATGTAAATTAAGAGGGTGCATGTCTGTTCATGTGCATGTTTATGTGTAAGCACGTGCCTATGGGTTCAAGGGGGCTGGGAGTAAAGGCGTGCAGGGTGAGGCAAAAGCAGCAAGAGAAAGAGGCGGAAGGATCATCGGTCTGAAAGTCCGTGTCAGTGGGGAGCTTCACAGGGGCATTCCTCGGGAGATAACCCCACGTTCCAATATAAAATGTCTCTGGATATTAACAGTGCTGGAGACCAGAGTGTGACATCAGTGTCCTGTGGCCAGCTGGACCTTCTTCCTCCTGCAGAAGTGAGAAGGAGGAAGGGTCACTGACTTGACCCTGCACAATTGTACCCTTGCGTTCATGTTGGGACTCAGCCTCCAGACTTCCCCTTCCCTTCATAGCCCAGCCTCTGCCTGTGTGATCCGAACGCCTCTGCCCTCAGTAGCCCGGAAAGTGCAGAGCCTCTGGTTTACTGCCTGCAGCCTCCAGCCTTTAAAGCAGGGGCTGGTTAAAGCTGGGCGCTATCTGGGGTGGCAGCAAAGTTGCTGGTTATCTGTTCTCTGCAGGGACAGAGAGAAACTGAAACACACACACGGGTGGGATTAATTTCCGACGGGCAGAGAGCAAAGGCATGGCAGACACTCCCCATATACCTGGCACTCCAATGCCCATGGCTGCCATCTTTCTCACGTTACAGTCTGAGGCAAGACTGGCTTCAGAGGCAGGTGGCTGGGTAGACACTAGGAGCTCAGGGCTTCCAGCTGACAGTCATCAAAAAAAAAAAAAAATGGGGACCACAGTCCCCAAACCACGGGAAATGTCTGTTGCTAAGAACTTGACTGAGAACTAGCTCAGTGGGTAAGAGTACCTACTGCTAAGCCTGATAATCTAAATTCAATCCCAAGGACTCACAAGCTGGAAGGAGAGCCCCAACTCCCTAAGTTGACCTCTGACCTTCATGAATACACTCAGGCACCTGTGCCTCCACAATAAAAAAAAGAGAGAGACTAGTTGACCCGACCTTGGATTCTTCCCCAGGGCAGCCAATAGGAACATAGCGCTGGGACCACTGACCTTACTTCAGAAGTCCAAGGCAGAGGCCAAGCAGAGCCCTCCTAAAGGCTGTGAGCTACCAATTGGCTTCTGTCTCAGATGACGAAATAGGCAGTCCTTTGTCCCACAGCCATGACAAACTAATGTAGCCTATCTTCCTTGAAAGAATATGGATGGGTTACTGAGCCCGGCACATCTGTAGTCACACCTGGTCCCATGTACTAGGTAGACACTGCTTACATCGGGCTGGGGAGAGACTCGTGGTAAAGCGCTGGTTTTGGAAGGGTGAGGACCCAAGTTCAATCCCTGGGGCCCACACACAAGCGTCAGATGTGGTGACTCATTCTTGTAATCTCAGGCCCTGGACGGCGGAGACAGGAGGATCACTGTGGCTTACAAGCCTACCAGCCCAGCCAAATCTGAGAGCTCCAAACCAATACGAGATCCCTGTCTCAAAGAAAGTGGATGGTGTTCTTGAAAATGACACCTGGGGTTGTCCTCTGGCCTCAACATGACCCCCCCCCACGTACACACTGGCACACACACAGACGCATATCTATGTATACAGACTGCATAATCAATCACACACATAAACAGGCACATACATACACTTAGGCACATGCATAGACACATAAACACAGGTAGACTCATGCACATGGGCATATCTATACACACAAATGACCTCACAGGCACACACACACATACACATACACACAAACAAGCACATATACAGGCATATACATACACTTAAGCATGTACATACACATACACAAACAGGTTCATACATACACATGGGCACACACATACACAAAGGCACATACTCAGGAACACAAGGCACATACACACATATATAGGCATACACATATACACAGGTGCATACACACAGAAACACACACACAGGCCCACCTGTACACTCAAGTACACACATACACTAAGACACATATGCACATTTGAAAAGATAGTCATTTATATTATCATATCTTAGCTGGCATTGAACTTTATCATGGCATTTTAATAACTGACAAGTGAAAATGTCACTTCGATATGCTTTAATTTGCCTTTCTTTGGATTTCTTGGAGAAACGCCCCTTTTCATACTATTTTCAGCATAGCAACCCAGCAGCCCCTGGGAGCGTGCGGAGTTCTAGTGTTTTCTATTTAGCCTTACAGATAATTTTTGTTTCTATAGATGCCCCGACACATTAGGTACTATATAAATATTTGCCCAATGAATGCCCGAATTAATAAATAATGAACAAATAAGCAAGTCTTCCAAACCACGTGGGGGCTCGGGCTGTAGGGAGCTCAGAATCTGGCAACAGAACCGTGCTGCAGAATGGCCTGGCCAATGCGGGCTCAGGGTAGCAGATGCCACCTGACCTTCAAGCGTCCTCTGCCATGTCATCCAGGAGGGAGGTGGCCCTGGGAAGAGGCAGTTTCAGGAAAGGTCACGAGCAGGTCGGAGGACTCCAAGAATTAGAGTTCCAC
>NC_022030.1:63293247-63341753 GCF_000317375.1 Microtus ochrogaster
ACTCAAGGGTGAACTCACTCAAGGGTGAACTCAAGGGTGAACTTCGGCTGAGAACTGGGGACACATGGCAATTTTAGTGCCACGTTGTCAGCTCAGCAGAGATGGAAGATCAAGTCCTAGTTTTGGGGTCTTTGAAAACAGATTTCTTTCTTTTTAAAAGGTTCATGCTGGGGTGATGGTTTAGTGGTTAAGAAGCCCAACCTTAACTGGGGTGGAGACAGGAGCAGGGCTCGGACTCGCTGGCTTCCCACCTCAATGAGAAGACACAAGACTCAGGTTCAGAGACAGAGCCTGGCGTAAATGGCATGGGCAGAGAGTGAAAGAGACACCAGACACCTCTCTGGCCTCAGTGTGTGTGCATTGTCTTGTACAACCACACACACACACACACACACACACACACACACACACACACACACGAACAAATAAATCTTTGTTTTAGAAATAGAAAGTTCACTTGTTTAGATATTATTATCTTTTCTGTAAAGATTTATTTTTATTTTATATGTATTTTGCCTGAATATATGTACCATGTGCATGTCTAGGGCCCACAAGGACAGAAGGGTTAGTTGTCTTAGAACTGGAGTTATAGATGGTTATGAGCCACCATGAACCTAGATCCTTTGCAAGAATAGCAAGTGTTCTTAACCACTGAGCCCTCCAGCTCAGATACTTTTTTTATTATTTAAAAGACATCTACAAGTTTTCTGGTATTTTGTTTTTGCTTGTTTTGTTTGTTTTTTCTTTTTGGTTTTTCGAAGCACGGTTTCTCTGTGTATCTCTGGCTGTCCTGGAATTCACTTTGTAGACCAGGCTGACCTTGAGCTCACAGAGATCCACCTGCCTCTGCCTCCTGAGTGCTGGGATTAAAAGGCCAGGCACCACCACTGCCTGGCTCTGTTTCATTTTTAAAGACAAAAGGATTCTTGAAGACTTCAACATCACTCCCTGATAATGAACTTTGATTTGCAGACACACCGCAGAGAGGAAAACTTGACGAACTAAATGTATTGTCTACAACATATTTTATTTTTGCTTAACAACATATCTTGCATATATTGTTCTAGATACAACCTGCAGATCAGGAAACCTGGATCTTAATCTCTGGGTAGAGGAACAGGGTGTTCCTGGCATCGTCCGAGCAGCCTCAAAGGCCTCGTTGGTACCAAAAAGTCTGACATAGCATCTTCAAATCTTTTTTGTTTGAGGCAGGCATATTGGGGATTGAACCCAGAGCCTTGCACATGCTATACCAGTGCTGGGAGCCTGAGTTACAACCCCAACCCTTCCCAAGTTTTTTTTTCCTTTTTTGACACTGTAATTGTTTTATGAGTCTGTGGTAGCTTTTGATGAAATTGCCTCTGAATGCCAAATATCTTCCTGCCCAGAGTCTCTAAATCAATGACTTACACAAGCCTCCTAGCTGATCCTGGGAGATTAGCAGGATTTGGTAAATCAAAGCAGAGATTAAAGGCCCAGATCGCGCTGACCCCGCTCATCTGCTCTGTTTGTCTGAGCCACGCACATCAGAGGCTCTTGGAGCTCCTTGTGGATCTGTTTGCTTCTCTGGCCTCTTGGCTGGTCTGTTTGTTTCTATCTTTGTGGGGGTCTGGAGAAAACCATAGCGGTGATTATCTTTACCCTTTTGGTTGTGGAAGGGCCTGTCTCTCCAGAGATTTGCAAGCTAGCCGCTATAGGGCAATGTCTACATCAGACTCAGGAAGGCATAAGGAAGCACCACGTGATTGGTAGACACGGTCCTCCGCAGACTCCACCCACAAAGGGCGGGCCAAGATGCAGGGCCTGGGGTAGGGACCAGGGAAAGAAGATGGAAAACTCCTCTGTAAATGCTAGTTGGAGCAATTTATCAACTAAACATTAAAGTCTGGGTTTTTGTTAAACTTCCCTTGAGAGAGGAAGTAGGCCAATGTGTAAGTGCAGGGGCAAGGATGGATAACTCTCAAGGGAGCCCTACTTAGAAATGAACACACTTTGTTGTCTCTGATGACAGTGGCGTGTGTCCTCTGAGACCCTGGAGTAAGGTTTTGCATACTGATGACAATACCGGTGCATCTGTGTGCAGCCTCTGCAAAGCGGGAGTCAGGACGGGGATAGATGCCCAAGGACTTTGTTGGAGGGAACGCTTGTTGTACAGGTTAGGAGGGGAGGACATGAGTGGGTAGAGAAAGCCTCCGAATTCAGGCAAGTTTGAGCCCTGTGGAAGGAGCGAGAATCAGGAAAGAGTTGGGAGGAAGAGTCTCCGAATCCTGGCTTGGGGTAGAGTGGAGGCCACAGTCCTGGGCAAAGATGTCCCATAGTTGCTCTGGCACTGAGCAGGCACATTCACCCAGCCGCAGCCTCAGACACTGAATGCAGTCAGGGGAAGCCGAAGCTTTCTGGCAAACAGCTTGGAGGAGTCAACATTTCTCTGCATCAGGAGGTGTCTGTCTGTCTGGCAGGTTCCCTGAATGGTCTAACCTGTGGCAGGTCAGCCTGGAGGGAGATTTAAACATCTCCTTGGGGAACTCTGTGTTGGCTAGTTGGGCAGAAATCATTATTACAGCAGCTGCAGCTTACCCTGGCTAAAGGGGACTCAGATTTGCCAGAGGCCCACCACCCAGCTCATCTGGAAGTAGGTACTCAGGACCCTTGCCTGGGACAGGATGCTCTGACTTGTACAGCCACCATTGTGAGTCACTGGCCTTTTGTTCTTTGCCAGGTTCACTTTGTTGAGGTCACGGGCATGGCCTTCATACTCTAAAACACAGTGCAATTTCTGGGGCACCGTCAAGGAGTGTGTGAGCTCTTGGCTGCCAACTTGATTGGATCTGGAATCTACAGGATTGGCCACTCCTAGGAGAGGTTTAATTGACCTAGAAAGACTCATCCTGAAAGTTGGTGGCACATTCTTCCCGAAGCCTAGACATAAGAAGGTCTGATGACAATGCCTTTGCTTTCTGCCTGCTTTCCTATGCATGGTGCTGATAAGTTCATCCCTAGTAGTGCTGCTGTTGCTGCTGCCGTCTCCGCCACTGCCACCGCCACCATCTGGCTGGCTTCAGACTCCAGCTTCTTCAGCCTTTCGAGGTAGACAGACAACTGGTGGCTCGCCAGGAATCCTTCAGGCCCTGGGTGGCAGATTGGGACTGTTGAGGCATCCAGCCTCCCGGACTGAGAGAACTACTTCTCCAGACAGCCGTCATTGGACAATCCCACCCCTGCTGTGTAAATCAACCTAATAAATACCCCTTTAATACATACTCATTTTGTTGGCTCCGTTCTTCTAGAGAACCCTGATTAATATAGAGTGTAACTTTCCCCAAGCCCACAGGTGTGCGCATGTATGTGTGGGTGCCTATGTGTGTGTGAGTGGTGTGTGTGTGTGTGTGTGTGGTATGTATGCCTATGTGTGAGCGTGTGCACACACCTATGTGTGGTTAGGTCAAAGCTGTCAATGCTCAGACTTTATCATAAGCACATGGCTCATGTTTATTCAGTGAATAAAAAATGTTTGAAAAAGTTCACACTTAAGTGTAGAAGAAGCTGGGCACTTGTGCAGAGGCAGAGGCTGGGAGCAGAGAGGCACGTTCTGGGAACCCAGAGTCAGCGAAATGAGATAGGGTTTGAGTTCCCTCCTTGTCGTCCTTGTTTTAGGCAGTGCACTGGGCACAGAGAATGGTCTCAGGCTCCTGAGCTCACAAGAGATGGGCAGGGGCCCAGCCTATGCGATGATGATCTCAGAAGACAGAGAGGAACACCTCTGTGCTGGCACAGCCCAGGCAGAGCCTCCTATGTGAGATAACAAACTGTGGAGCGCGAGAAATAGTTTGCTAGGAGACTAGAGGAGGGGATAGTCATTTCATGCTGAGGGAGCACATTTGTGGCTGTGTCCTGCTCAGACAGCTACAGCATCAGTAGGAAGGAAGAGAAAGAGGGAGGGGCACGAGGCCGATAGGGATCTGGTCATCAATTGCAGGGGAGGATATTCCAGCGGGGGTTCTGACTTTGACTCTGTTCACCATGGCAGGCCCTTGATGGCTGGCATCAAATACCAGCAATCAGAGTCAGCCGCCAGGTGTGTGTCCCAGGACAGCTGGCACAGAGCACTGCCCAGACAAACGCATGAGAAAGGGCACAAAGTGATGGCTGGAGCTAAAGAGCTTCTGTGACCATTTCCACGACAAAGCCGTGGAGGGAAAGGAGATAGGTTAAAGAGTGACTCCCACCCAGCCCCATTTCCACGGGCAGAATTCCTCTGTATGAGAAAGACAGCAGGCTGTGCCCTGCTCTAAGTTATCCTGTATGGTGTAAAACAGTGGCTTCAAGCTGCCTTGCCCTAAATGAATCCAATCCAGAGGCAGCTTTTGATTCTATCTGTGACTGCAGATGCCAAGGCAGGATGGCCCTGCACCTCTTCACGTATGTGGGAGTATAGGCTGTTGAAAAACTTTATCCAGAAGTAAAAGAGGCACTGCCTAGAAACTTATTAAACTGGGCTGGGCACATATAAAAACACGGGTGTATTAAAAACCATTTCAGAAAAGCCAAGTATTAAGTGACCAGGCACACCAGATGACAAAGGGCACGGCATCCTTACCAGGACCCTATAAACAGGATAACGAGCCAGCCTACCACCCTGCCATCTGATCACTGGGAGTGTGAGCCAACTGGTCCGTAAGCGGAGAACTCCCTACTGTCTCCAAAGTGTCAGCCCCCGGTCCTGTGCTTAAATTATATGGTCCTATGCACACCACTGGGTCTTAGCTCCCTGGGCTCGGTTGAACCCTGCGACCTTTCGTTCTGAGCTCAGCTCTCTCCACCCCTCGGCAGATCTCCAGCTGGGCTCATTAATATCTCATCTACCCACCCTCAGTGACTCTTTGTCTCTGCCTTACCTCTGTCTCCAGTGAGGCCCCATTGAACTCTGAGGGCCCCTTTAACCCTTTAGTACCCATTCTATAACCTACACATATACATATTAATAGATACCATTACTGTGTAAGCCGTTCCATGTGACCCCAGAGTTAATATTAGTAATGAAGATTAGAATAAAAGGATCTGTGATTGCCCCTGGTCAGCCATCAGGGGAAATTGAGACTGCACGGGCAAACACAGCAAACGAAACCCAGGGTGCTTGCAGATTTGTTATTCAAGCCATTCTGATGTCAGGGAAAGAGTCAAACATGCCGTGGCTGTTCAGGACAACGTGATCAACAGGCTTTCAGGAGTCGGAGCTCAGAGCTAATCTCCAAGGAGAATGCATGAAAACCTTCCATACTTCATCTATTAGAAGAAGGGACCTAGGGGCCAATAGTTTGCTAGATCCAGAATCTTATGCATCCAAGACCCCATAAGATGCTTCAAGATAGCTCAGTGGGTACAGGCCTTGCTGGGGGACCCAAGGGCTGTACTTAGGACACACAGGGCCTGACTCTAACTGGTTGTTCGCCAACTTTCACACCTGCACCCTGGTAACCCCTCCCTTATAAATAAATGTTAAAAACAAAAACAAGCTCTCATTTTTCTGTTTCAAAGACAGGTGATGTTTAGGATGGAGTGTGTCTGCTGTTACCCTCAGGCCTACAGTGTGACAGAGACTAGAAAGAGCGGAGACAACTGGGGACCAGAGTCATCATCTTTCCAGGAAAGGACCGTAGGTCAATTCGTCTTAAAAAAAAAAAGAAAAAAAATTTTATTTGTTTGTTTTAAGAAGGTGAGGAAAAGAGAGGAGAGAAGAGGAGAGGTATTGATGGATTTTTCTTTGGGCCACCAGCTCACAAAAAATGACACAGAGGCTTAACTATTAATTAATTAATTATTAATTACAAAATCCCAGCCTATGCTTAGGCTTGTCCCATTAGCTCCTATAACTTAATTTAACCCACTATACTAATTTACACTTTTCCTCATGGCTTTTTACCTCTCTTCTACCTTGCACCTCCTGTTCTCTGTCTGTGTCCTCTGGTGCCCCCCCCCCACCACCTAGATTCATCTCTTCTCCTGCATGTCTTGTTCCCTCGGCATTCGGCTGGTGACTCTGCCTTTCTCCTTCCCAGAAGCCTCTGTCCCCAGAAGTCCCACCTCTTCCTGCCTAACTAATGGCCACTCAGCTCTGTATTAAACCAATCACAGCGACACATCTTCACACAGTGTAAAGGAATATTCTGAAACAGAGAGAAGAGAGGAGAGAGAGAAAGAGAACTCCTGATCTCCAGCTGAAATAAAGACATTCTTAGCTTGAAATCAAGAGAAGGCATTAAAATGAGAAAGGTACATGGGTCTGCATACAAATGCGCGAGCGTGCGCGCGCACGCGCGCGCACACACACACACACACAGACACACACCACAGATAGTCATTTCTCCAGTAAATAGGAAAGATCATATGCTCAAGAAAGGATTTAAACAACTGATTGTCCATAGGGCACAATAAAGAAAAAGTCAATGGCATCTCATTAAGTAACAAGCAAAAAAACTTTCAGCAAACGCAGAAAGGTGAAACACAGGGCCTACAGCACAGGCTCTGACAAGAGTCAAAGGAAGGGAAGGGAAACGACCTCTGCCTTTGATGTAGTGACTGGTGCGGCATCCACAGTGGCCAGCTGAGGAGAGCGGAGTCTGCGACACATTCATATTCCATATGGGAGAGTAAAGTCTCAGGACCTTGCTGGGAATTAATGCAATAACTTGTGTCAGAAGCTTAATTCATTTTGATATATTTTAAGTGGAAAAACCCCACATAGGTTTACAAAGTGTGTGTGTGTGTGTGTGTGTGTGTGTGTGTGTGTGTGTTAGTGAGGAAAATAGTGACAATAAGCTCAGTCTAAAAAGTGGCTACATTTTGGTGTTCTCTCCTTTTTAGTCTTTTAAAATTGAAACAGTTTCATTCAAATGACTATTATTTGAGTCAAAAAGTAATAATAAAACATGCAGACACTACTCAGTACCTTCTCTGGCTCCTCCCTGAAGGATAACAGCTGGCACATTATAATGGTACAATGTGTATTAAGATGTAAACAATACTGAAATAGACAGGTCTGCTCTAGCAAAGAAAGCAAGTGCACATTAAACGGATCGATACATAGTCATTCGGTCGTCTCCCAGTACATGAAGTCTCTGCTAAGTGAGATTTTCTCTATTCCATTTGACAGAGCTCGGGTTTAGACTAAAAGGTTAATGAGCAGGGGTTTTGCAGGCAGGAAAGTCAGAGGAGGACTCTTTCAAAGCATGCCACATCCAGGGTCAGCGAGCCAGAGTCAATTGTGGAGTGAAAAGAAGATGGGAGAAGAAAGAAATGGGTGGGGAGACGGGGTGGACCCCAGGCAACAAAAGGCTAAAACGGCTCCTGGACAGAAGCAGGCAAAATGACAGACATGTGGGGAAGGCACCGAGCATGGATCAGAGGTGTCTGGAAGGATTTGACGGGACACACAGAGAACCCGCTGCAGGAGGATGCCTCTGGAAGGTCTGCAGCACCCTCCTAGGAGGAAAAGCTCTCAAACAGGAGCAATTATGATGAAATGAAATGAAGCGGGAGGGGCAGATTTGAATGCTGCCTCCCCAGGAGACTTTTCTGTTCCCGCCCACTTTCCCAACAGCCAGAAAACTAACTGGCTCATGGTTCTATATAAATATTTATTAGATGAATGAATTGATATAAAGACATAAGAAATTTATAATCCAGTGTTGGCAGGAGCCAGTGAGCTCTCAGAGGAGGGAGAAAATGGTGGAGGGTGTAAGAAAGCCATGTCAGGCCTGAGTAGACAGCTTAGTGGATAAAGTAGTCTATGTACAAGTTAGGTGACGGCAGTTTAGATCCCCAGAATCCACAGAAGCACTGGATACAGAAACACAGGAATGCAGTACTTCTATGGAGGAATAGGAGCTGGAGATGAACCTCTGGAAGCGGTGGACCAGTTAGCCAGGCATACACAGCAGTGACAAGAGACCTTCCCTAAAACAAGATAGAAAGTGAGGACAGATACCCAAGGTTGTCCTCTGATGTCCCCAGGGAGCCTTGTCGTGCTCACACATGAATACACATACATGTAAACAGACTGGGATACACACACACACACACACACACACACACACACACACACTCATTAAAAGGTACATCTGCGGTGGTTTGAGTGAGAATGGTCCCCATAGTCTTATATATTTGAATCCTTTATTCCCAGTTGGCAGAACCATTTGCGAAGGATTAGGAGGTGTGGCCTTGTTGGAGGAGGTTTGCCACTGGGGATGGACTTTAATGTTTCAGAAGTCTCTGCCTTTCCCAGTTAGCTCTCTCTGCCTTGTACTTGTGGGTCAGATGTAAGCTGTCTCTTGTGGATCAGAAGTAACTCTCAGCTATTGCTCCAGAGCCTTGCCGGCCTGTGTGCTGCCATACTCCCTGAAGGGGACTACCACACAGTAGGGGCTCCCTCCCAGACTCCTGATTAGACACAAACCACACCCAAACATCCTTTATTAAGCAGGGAAGAAAAGTTAAAGTGGCTGCTTTCTGACTGACAGAAAAACAGGAGCCAAGGACCTTTCAGGTGTACGTTTAAGAAGAAAAGGAGAGGTCGGTGACAGAATGGGTTAGGATGTGGTTGGTAGTAAAGCAGATAGGGAAAAGGAAGAGGAAGGGGACCAGGGAAAGGGGGCTGGGGTATATGTCATGGAGAGACAAAGGACTGCCTCTGCACAGAGAGGAGACAGACGTGGCCCATGGGCAAATGGCGGTTTATAAAGGTAAAGGAGGAAACTCCACATTAGGACTATGAGGTGTTAATTTTAATTGAACATGTTAATTAGGTGAAACAAAGGGAGCTTCTGATAGCCGGACTTCAATACTTAAGAGCTGGACTTTGGTAGTCACCTTCAGGAGGAAGAAATGGCCAAATAAGGGAATAGACCTTAGTGGCTAGCTACAGGGATGTAATCTAATGTTATTTAGCAAGGCAGGGTGAATAGGAGAAGGGCAAGGCCTGCCAGAACCACAAGTTCGTGTCCCTTCACTCCCCACCATGATGGTCATAAACTCTCTGGAATCATGGGTCCCAAATTAAATACCATCTTTTATAAATTGGTCATGGTGTTTTATCACAGCAAATGAAAAGTAATGAAGACAACAATAATTCCTGACAAAAGCCTATCTTAGCTAGTACGTTAATCTAACACTGCCTCACAAATGCCTAGACATTTCTATCTTGTGGTAATTTTTAGTTGTAATTCTATAAGCCAGCAAAACAGACTCAAGAGAGGCCATGAGTTTTGTTTTCTTAATTTTATTTAATTTATTCATTGGTTTTGTTGTTGTTCACGTAGCCACTAGCCCCAGCCAGGCACATACTTCCTGTGTAACAGTTGTTTTCTGAGACTGAAACATTCTATCCTGCTGGGAAGCTCCTTAAGCAGGAAGCTAAGCAAGTCAAAATTGCTTCAGGAAGTTCCTAAAACTGACTAGATTCGCTAGACTCCTCTCTACCAGAGTAAACAAGAAAAAAAGAAAGCCCCTTTCAGACAAAAGGAAGCTGAGCTACAGAAAGACTCTGATCTCAGATCAGTTGCCTGGAAGAAGCAGAAATCAGTTGTCTGAGCTGCCTAGAAGAAGTTTAGATAAACTGAGTCATGTGGAAAGAACACTCCAACCTGTTGAGCTGCCTGTGAGATGGCCAGCAGCATAGACACCAAAGCACAGGTTGTGTGGCAGAGCCAGTGCCAAGCCATGGGTGAAGCAGGCTACCCTAGGTGAGTGTGGGCACGGAGCTGGGAGCCAGACCCTGGCCAGTGTTCTGCCTGCCTTAGCCCTGGTATTTGGCACAGGCCCCCAGCTCCACTTCTGGTTTGCAACTTTGCCATTCTCCAGTGAGGCCAGGACTGTGGTCTCCTCCCAGGCCTGCTCCCAAGCCCCACAGCCTGCCTGTCTTGGCAGGCAAGAGCCAGCCAATTAGTAAAAGGCAGATTCTGAAAGCAACCCCCACCCCTTTTTTGATACATGTCCAGGCTTGCCCTGACATGTCCAAAGGTGCCACATACAATCAAAGTTAAACCAATGTAACCGTTGCTTGCTTAGACAATCCTGAATGCTAGAGAAGACCTAACTAGAATCTCACTAGCAGTGTATAAAGGGAGCCTGTGAGCTTCTCTCTTGGGGTACCTGCCATTTTGTGTGCCTGACCCCTGCATGTTGGAATTTGCTTTCAAGAACCAAACACTCTTGTGGATTGCATGTGTGAGTGGTGGTCTTTGTGGAGTAACCTGCAGACCCTAACACCTGCAGGCTGTGCAGTGTGCTCCAGGTTCCCAGCTTTATGAGCTATTGCCCATGCTGGGGTAGGCTTTGGCTCATTTCTGCTCCTGTAGGTAACCCTTCTGCTGGGGAATATTATTTTAAGGTGTGTTACTTTTTTAAAATGCTACATTTGTTTAACTCTGTGAAGCTGTGATTCTTTGCCTGTCTAAAACACCTGAAAAGTCCTAATGAACGCTGAATGGCCAATAGCAAGGCAGGAGCAAGGATAGGCAGGACTGGCAGGCAGAGAGGATAAAGGAGAAGCAATGAGAGAACAAGGGGAGGAGGCCATCAGGGACCAGCCACCCAGCCACCCAGAAGTAAGAGTGGAAGTCAGATATACAGACGTAAGAAAGGGAAGAAGCCCAGAGTCTAAAGGTAGTCTGGATAACTTAAACTAGAAGAGCTGGAAAGAAACAAGCCAAGCTAAGGCTGGACATTTGTAAGTAAGAATAAGCCTCTGTGTGTGATTTATTTGGGAGCTGTGTGGTGCCCCCCTAAGCCAAAAGAGTAAAACACTACAAATACCTTTCACCCATACTCCTGTAAATACCCCCAATAAAACTCATTAGTTCACCAAGTTGGACTTTGGTGGTGTTCGTACTTTGGTGTGTCGTGTGATTCCAACTAGGGTGAGTAGATATGTGTACGGTGTCTCTCCAGGGAAAGTTTTGTCACAACAGTAACCAAGGCTGGCCTGGAGCTCCTGATCCTCTATCCTCAGCCTTCAAGGGCAGGGGTTACAGGCTTGTAGTACCACATATGTGTGAACATGCTCATTACATGGATGGGATGTGAACTCTTTGCTAGATATTTTCTCTCCGTTTAATTGTCATAAGACAAGCTTATTTAACTTTAGATTTTTTTCAAGATATATAGTTTAGAATGTGATTTTAGAATCCAGACCAGACTGTTGCGCAGGCCACAATACCTTCATCAGTGTACCTACACCCAACTTAGACATTGTGAGTCCCCAGATCACATATTTCCAGGCGCCTAGATTTCTCACCTTGGGAAGTAAGTCTATATAAAAGGAGGTATTGGTGGCCACACATCCTGCTTCTTACTCCTTCCTCACCTCTTGCCTGGAGATCAGAGAGCCTAGCTACAAACCCCCTGCTATGAAACCAGCCCCCTTCCCCAGAGCTATAAGAAGAGAACCACCAACCTCCCACCTTCAACCCCCTACCTCCAGCCTGCTCCTGACTCATGGGCTCCTAATTCCTCTCTAAAGAAGCACAACCAGACAGTCTATCCTGGGGATGGGGCCTTGACACTTTTCAGAGTCCCCGATATGTTGTCGTCTGTCTGTCCGTAGTGATAATTTTTCTGATAAGCTCCTTCCAATAATCCATCTCAGTATCTCTACTGAGCAGGTGCCTTAGATCTCTCATACAGGTGTCTGGTATTTTCTGTATTTCAATAAGCGATCTTCAGTTCAAACACAGAACCATTATATCAGCACCTGTTTTCCGGGGGTGAAGTTAAACAACTGTATGACCCATTATTATTATTGGAGGAAGCCAGGTGTGAGGCACAGGGACCTCTCTGCTTTTTCTTACAACACTGTGTTAATCTACAATGATCTCAAAGAGCTTGAAGTAACAGTCCAACCTTCCTCCCCCAGTATCTTTCACCTATAACGTTGAAAGAGAGCCTTGGGTTTGGATGTAAGCCCTGAGAGATGGTCAGGCACCTGTACTTTTCTCTAAAAGACTCCAGAAGAGATCATTCTCCTGTCTCTAAGCTGTCATTGTAGCTTGCCTTTCTCCTGCCCGCTGCAGCTTCAGAGCAAATACAGCTCTTACTTATGGCATCCAAACTCCAAGATTGTCACCATGGTCATTCTTGTGGTGTCTTAGTTTTTGTCATACTTTCTGAAGATGTGGTATTCTCTGCCTGGAAAAGGTTTGCTGTCGATTCAAAACAGCAAAACGAATCAGAGAGCTTTCCCTACAGCTTGATGCTGTCTACCTTCATCCTCCTCCTATCCGTGAAGAATTCCTGGCTCTTAATGATCTCCAGTGATTGCTGAAGACGGTAAATGTAACCATGGCTATGCAGATAGTGAAGGAGTTCACTTGAGCTCTAGGTAGGAATGGCAGGAGGGGAGGCAGGAAAGTGGTTGAGCAGGGAGGCTACATCAGAGTCTCCCTCCACCTTCACTGATTTGTCTACAGTGTCTTTGGTATAAGGTATCTTCAGTATGAACAGGTGACCACCTGGTCCCCAGACGTTTCTACCCCTAAGTTCCATCACCAGACCCTGCTCCAGAGGCCAAGTAGCCAACTGTGGAGATTCAGCCTCTGACCCTGGCTAGATGAGAGGGTTCCCACAGCCTGATCATGCATTTCCTGTCTCTTGTAACCTTGTCCTTCTCTGGGCCAATTGACGGCCTCCCAGTGTGCCCCTTTCTCCCTTCACAGGTAGACAGTGTAATTTCTGTCTAGTGGCACATTGAGCCTTGCTAAAGGTGCTAGTGATTCCAAGCACTTCAGGCTAAGGAATTCAGCAACCAGGCCTTCGATCGTTCTGCCTATTGTCTTCCACCTCCTGTTTGTGTCTAGTTGTGTCTGAGACACCTGGGTAGGCAGAAGTTTTATTTTTTGAACTGCCAACTAATAAAAAACAACATAGAGACTTGTTATTGGTTATAAAAACTCAGCCTATCGCTTAGGCTTGTCCTACTAGCTCTTATCACTTAAATTAACTTATTTCCATTCATCTGGCGTTGCTACATGACTTGTGGCTTTTATCTCTCCTCCTGCACCTCTGTTCCCTCTGCATCTGGCTTTGTCCCCATGTCCAAAGTCCAAAGTATTAGGCAGTAATTCCTGATCTGGGGGTCCAGAGTCTTCTTCCCTAGCTTGTGTGATACTCCAGAGCCCAAAATGTTGGTCACATTGATGCAGGCACAGGGTGCGGCCAGCATGCACAAACAGGTCCTGAATCCCTACGAGCAAGAGTGAGACAGGGACAGGGTCTCTGTTCATACAAGAGGAAGATAAAAGATGTCTTGGGAGGTGAGAGCCTGGGCAAAGCAAGGGTACATGATTGGAGACCAAACTCCCTAAGAGGACAGTGTAGGGATAATTTCCCTCTATATGGTCCCATGTAGCCACAGATCTCTTTGACAGCTTGTAAACTGATCAAGTGTAATCGTTGCATGTAACCTCTGCAGCAACAGCGGCGAAGGTGTTAGGCTCTGTTGTCCAGCGGACAGCACTTGTTAAAAGACTAAATTAAAACGTGGGCAGAAGACCTGGCAGTCTGAAACCTGTCTTGCCTCACAGCGCCCTCTTCTGGCTGTACGGGAACAGCCCGTTCTCAGGCTCAGCCTTCAGAGGGGGGACTACTCCCCCAGGCTGCTGGGCAGACCCGAGGGAAAAAGGCAAGGTAAGTGTAAGCGCTTGATTTAGGGCATGGGGTGGAGGGTGGTAAGGCAAGGGAGAAATAGAAGCTTCTAGAAAATAGATCCTGACCTTGGAGACAGCACTGTATACTTGAACCTGCATGTAGTTAGTACCTTGTCATCTAACAAGAAGGACCATTCTGCACAACCACCAGGTCCTCCGTGTCTGGTCAGGCCTTTCTCAATCCCGAATTAACTTTTGGTCATGATGAGTTTCCTTTTTATTAAAGTAACATACTTTCTTATCGCATGGAGAATGTAGAGAAATATAGTTGTGAGAATAAAAATGAGTCTCTAGGATGTGAAACCACCAGCATTTTCATGCAGCTCCTTCCCACCCTTGAGATAGCATCATATTTTTCCATTCTTAGTAATAATCAATAGAATATTAATATCTTTTATAGCTGGCCGTGTAGCTGCATCTCCTACACTTGTTTATCATGCCCTACCCTGTGCCTGATTGTTTATTTGGTCATCATTCTTCCAATGGACGTTTCTCAGAGCTTACCGTCATGGACAAACCTTATACATGAGGCTTGGTCACTGGAGTGAAGTCCTGGAAGACAGATCACGAGGTGGAAGGATCTAGGTTAAAATTCAGATGGATGTGGTTATCTCCTGGATGGGCAGTGGGGCTCTGTGGAATATTCCTTTACATTGTGCCAAACGATGTCGCTGTGATTTGGTTTAATAAAGAAGTTGACTTGCCAATAGCTGAACAGAAAAGGTAAGGCAGGAGAGCCAAACTGAGAATGCTGGGAGGAAGAAGGGCGGAGTCTGGAGTCGCTAGCAGATGCAGGGAGAAGCAAGCAAGATGAGCATGTCATATTGAGAAAAGGTATTAAGTCATATGGCAAACACTGATAAATACTATGGGTTAATTTGAAATGTAAGAGTTCGCTAGTAATAAGCCTGAGCTATTGACCAAGCATTTATAATTAATATTAAGTCTCTGTGTTGATTATTTGGGAACTAGCAGGTGGGAAAGAAAAGTCTGAAAACAGGGCTCTCACCACAGCGGTGTGTGAATGAGCCCTTTCTTCTGATGCCTTTTGAATATCCACCTGGTGTGTGTGTGTGTGTGTGTGTGTGTGTGTGTGTGTGTGTGTGTGTGTATGAAACCTTTCCTATTAATTTTCAACTAAAGAGTGCGCATGCTTGTGTGTGGGTGGATGAGCTCACCTAGGTGTGTGTATTTGGAGGCCCCAGGTCGACTTAGGTGTCTTCCTCTATTTCCACTGTATTTTTGAGACAGTGTTCTCTCACTGAACTTACTAACCATTTTGGCTAGACTGATGGGCAAGTGAGCCCCTCACGTGTCTTGTCTTCATCCCCACCAACTCTGGATTACTAGACCGGTACTGCCATGCCAGGCTATTGCATGGATGCTGGGGAGAGCTCAGGTCCTCAGGATTACATAGCAAGTGCTTTTATTCTTGAGCCATGTCCCTGGCCCCCTCACTTTTGTTTTCATGTGCATCCATCTCATTACTAGAACAGCTGAACATCGTGTGCTTTTATGGTTGAAGTCCCTGAAGGGCCCTTGGACCCACAATTCCTTTCTTTCCCCATAGAAACTGCAGCACCAAGAATGAGACCGGAGAGGACCAACGGGGTCAAATAGCATGGTGACGGTGAAAGAGGACGCAGGCTCACTTGAGAGCCAGATGGAGCTTTGAGCAGCATTAGGATCCAATAACATCCCTATCTCATCCCAGAACAGGTCCCAGAGAGGATACAGGGAGGTCACTTGAGGAGCAAAAGTTCCCCCAGAAAGGGCTCTGTGGCGTGAGAGCCCCCTCTGCTGTGCCGATCAACTACCCTTGCTTTTCTCCTGTTGCTGCTATGTATGCCTGTACTTTTCTATCAGGATAGGCTTGCCAAAGTGATTCACGGAGGGCTCTGTCTTTTCTCCGGCAGGCTTACAACATTTCCCAAAAACTGTTTCAAAGGTGTGAGTGGTGACAGTTACTGGCATCTATGATTCCATTGTGTTTAAGATCTCCATGGGCTGCCCCGCGGAGCCCCGCACCTTGTGAAGCCCTCTCAGGGCAGCTCCTGTGTGAGGAAGGAACCTTGTCTACACAGAGACAGTGGCCAGTTGCCAAGAACAGAAGTGATGCAGGGTCAGGGTGCTGTGACTCTGGCCAACACCTTGAAGACCAGGTTGTGCTGGAGTCAAGGACTGTGTCTCAGGGGCTCACATTCCGGAGCTGAGCGTTTGGGAAATGAGAGCATTTATTTGGGTTTCTAACTGCTATGCCGGGAAGTGTGCTTGTAGCTGCTGATAAGGGCGTTTGCAGCAGACTCCAATTTAAGCATGATGAAAAGGCTCCGGGGCAGCCGGGACTCATCCAGGCCTTCGGCTTTGAGAGACTTCAAAGGCCACCCAGATTTATCTGTCTGTCTAGGAGCACAGCTGCTCCCAGTCAGGTTCTCACGCCTGGTGCTGTTGGTGGCCCTTTCCCCTCCCCATTCTATGTTGTTTACTCTGTTAAAAAAGTAAGTTGCATTGCTGAAATGTGAAGAAAAGTGTAGCCACTGAACCAGCTCACCAGTTGAAGGTGTCTGCTGCCAAGTCTAATGGCTTGAATTCGATCCCTACAGTTTACATGGTGGGAGAAAACTGACACCCACAAGTCGTCCCCTGACTTCCACAAATGTGTTGTCTTACACACACACACACACACACACACACACACACACACTGAAATATTAAAGGAAAAAAAACCAGTCATCTAGTTTAAAACCAGTTAATACTCAACTATTATCCACTAATATTCTAAATAATAATACTTGTACTCTAATAACCATTGTAGCCAGGTGTGATACCACAGACCGGTAATGCCCATAGTCTCAGAACACGAGAGGTTGCGGCATGAGGAACCAGAGTTTGAGAGCCTGTCTGTCTAAATCAAACACAAAAAGTGAATGCTGAGCAACTGGAATAATATTACTGAAATCGTTGCTATTTAAATACCGGCGAGTACTACTGTTCGGGTCTGTACCAGAAGTGTAACTCAGCTCCGTGAACCCTCACGGAGTTCCGTGTTATTTTTATTGTTGTTTTCCAGGTAAGGAAACCGGGGCAAAGGCAAGTTACTCAGTTGTTTGAAGCACATGGTTTGCATGGCCTCCTGAGAGGAATCCCAGCTGCCGCTTCTTTGCTCTGCCTTATTGGGAGAACTCAAGCCCACCCACAGTAACGCTCTTTGCTTAAATTAGCATGTACAGCCGCAAAGAAAGGATCCAGGAGGAATTCAGAAGGCAGCAACTCCCGTGTCTCCCCAGCCCTTCCAGAGGAGAGTGGCTAAACTGCCACTCCTCCCTTCTCTCGACATTCCGAGTCAGGGCATTTGCAGGCCCATTTGGAAATCTGCATTCTCTCCAACTGGCATTGCAGAACTGTGGCAGGCAACAGATGCAGATGGCGGTGGATCTTCTCCAGGAGCCAGAACTCCTCTGCTTGCCCAGAGACACCAAGGGGTCCCGGTGGTTTGGAGCCCTCGCCCACCCCCAAGGACATGGTTGTCCCGATTTCCCTTCCCACAGTGCCGAACCGGACTTAGCGTCTTCACTCATGCTCTCCTGTCGATACTAGTTTTATTTGTTCTATGTTTGTTTCACCGTATTTCCCACCGCAGACCTGAAAGAATGAACAGACACCAGAATGCTCCCAATTCTACGTCCTGAAGCTGTAGTCAGTGGAGAAATCAGTAGCTCACACTTAAAAGGCGTGTCTGGGAGAAGACCAATCGGCTTAGTAGCAAAGGTTTTGGGAAAGCAGGGATGGTGTTACCCAGTTTCTTGATGGGGTTAGGGAAGAGCTCGGCCGGCTGGTGTCTCGCATAGAATGGGTGGAGGATGGGCTGAGCAATGGAGACTAAGAAGGGGCAGCTCTATCTCCTTAAGTGCTCTGGCTCCTTCCCGCCACGTGCCCAGGGTCTTAGTGTCATTGCCGGTTGCTGTGATGAAATATTGCAACCAAAGCAACCGAAGGGAGTTCCAGGTTACAGTTCATCACTGCCGGGAAAGCAAGGAGTCAGAAACTCAAAGCCACCGACTGGTCACATCATAGTCACAGTCAGAAGCAGTGCAGGGACCGAATGTATACCCGTGCTCAGCTCACCCTCTCTCCACTCCTACGCAATCCAAGATCCCCTTCCTAGGGAATTGTGCCAGCCATAGTGGCGCACAGGCCAACCTGATCTGGACAGTCTCTCACTGAGACTCTTTCTAGGCAAGTTGACAGTTAAAACTAACTACCAGAGCCAATAGGGGGCAAGCTTTCTGCTTTCATATAAGGTAGCCGCCGGCAGTTGGACTTCCTGCATGGCGCCTTCAGACTGGAACTTCAGGGTTCCAGTGAGGAAGGAGGACGCTGAGTTTGAGGGTAGGTGAGATGGCATCATAGTTGGTGTGGGAACACACAGTCCATTCCAGGGTCACTGTTCTCTTCCGGGGAGGGAGACAGCCAGTGCAGAGCTCCACAGAATGAGAAGAGAAGGGGCCCATAGGGAAGATTCATAGTGAGGTGGGTCCAGCGAGATCAGCTCTTGGGTCGAAATAGATCAGGCTCCTGGGTACTGAATTTGAGGAGGTGTTCTCTTGTGAGGCCATGCACCTGAGTACCGTGTGCCTCACTGCACCCTGGTACCGAAGAGATGGCAAGAAAAAACATGTGAACTGAAGAGGGAAGGCCACTTCCGTGGCAGGAACTCCAAGAGGCTAACAGGAATGCAGAGTCCTGAGGCCCCTTGTCAGCACCCTGAGGTGATTTATATCAATAAACTTCCGTGAGGCGTCGTGGGAAGTGGCAGTGAAGGGGAACTGTAGGAGAATGGCTTGGCTTCGTCATTCAGCCATCCTCACCCTCCCTGTAGCAACATGCTGGTTTCCCATGGCTCCTCTCCTCTTCCCTGTGGGGTAGGTGTCTGTGAATGAGGGTACAAGGAGCATATCCCTCGGTCTAGTTCATCCTAGACACAAATACTTCCAGACCCACAGGGCTGAGCATCTGACCCCTTACCTCCACGCTGAATGGCTTATCCATAAAAGCCAAGGGAACCAAGATAGGCGTGTTGCGTGATAAAGCACAAAACGTATCAAGATCAAGGAACACTGGGCCCCAGAGCTGCACAGTGAAATGGTTTCCAGGGAAGGCTCCGTGCACAAGCAAAGTGGAGAGGCTTCAGTGGTGGGGGCATCTGTCACCTGGCTCTGGGATCTCAGAACCACCCAGTGTCCCTAGGAGGTTTGTTTGTCTCAGACTGAGGTACCACATGCAGTGGGGCTCCCCCAGGGTACGCCCCCTATTGCATTCAGACTCAGCCAGTGTGCTTGCCTGCTGCATTGTCACACATATGGGTGATATGGCTTCTTCTTTTGTCTGCCACTGCATTTAGCAGGGAGACTAAATTGGGGGAGGGGGCTGGGCAGAAAGGGAAAAAGAAAAGCAGAATGGAGGAAAGTCATGTTTGGAATTTAAATAAAGACAGCAGGCAGGGGTGTCAAAGGCGGGGAAACGCCTGTGACTTTTGCAGCTGTCATGAGACAAGGTTCAGGTTCTATCAGGACAGACAGTTGGAAAAGCGAGAGTCGTAGAGACACCTAGATGACGTGGGACAGGTGATGAACTAGAACAGGAAGAACTAGACAGAAGAAGAAATGACCCTAGCATCTTCTCCCTTACCTGTGGACAGGGAGACTCTGACCAAGCTCCCTTCCAGTTTCGATGCCTTGATAGTATGGCACCTACGCCTATCTTTTGGGTCCAGAGCACTAGAGACAGACTGACTTGTCTGAATCTCCTGGGACTGAGGGGGCCCTCACTGGAGATTTGAGTCTAGGCAATACAGTTCGAGATCTAAGATTAAGGAATATGATGGATGAGACTGTTCCACCAGTTCTAAAGAGTCCAGTGAAGGAAACATGTGGACCCAGTTTGGCGCAGAGCTGCTTCCAGTCCAGAGTGCTGCTGTCGGCAGGTGGACTCAGTAAGGAGAAAACAGGGGGCAAGGGGAGAATGGGTAAGGAAAATTTTTCCGAGTCTGTCTCTCCCTCTTTGCCTTATTTCTCCAGAGTACCTTTTAAGCAAATATGATGGTATCTATGATCTGAGAAATGAGAAGGAGTGAATAAGGCAGAACCGATTCTTGCGATCCAGAAGTAGTATACAGTGCAAAGACTCTGGATAATTGAAAGGTGGCCTTCGCGCTAGTCTTCCATGCAGTTGGCATCTGGATGCAGTCACCTCCAGCTGTGCTGAATAGCCTAAACCCAGGGAGGATATTAATAGCCAGTGTCTTGAACTCTTGGGTGCTAGGAATTCCATATGTCATCTTATGTCACTGGAATCCTTGACCTGTGGCACATGGGTTATGTGACCCCTCTACAGATGATAAAACAAAGGGCCACAAAGTCTAAACAAGTTGCCCAAAGACAAGCAAACTGATTGGCAGTAGAGCTCGGACGCACACAGCTGCAGCTCCCAAACTCAGAGGGCAGCTTGCTTAGTCACCCTCTTCTGCCTCAGTCCTCCTCTGACCGTCTCCTGACTCACAGGAAGCCACAGAGAAATCGCAGGCAGCCGTCCAGGCTGGGGATCACACAGCTCTCGTCATAGTGTTGCCTCATTGCCAGGATGAATCCTTCCCGTTCTGTCCTTGGCTCCAGCCCTCCCTCAGGAATGCAGGTACCTTCTCTGCCCTCCAAACCCACGCCATCAGCTCCAGCCTTAATCATGTCCATGCCAGCCAAACTCAGAAACACACTCAGTGCGTTCTTAATGAAACCCGAGCCCTTACACCACTTCTTTTACTGCTAGCCTTCTCTTCGTAAAACAGGATGGAGAAGTCAATTTTTCCTCTTGTCTCTGTTTCTTAATTCTTTTGCAAGATGGCCTTGATTGTTGCTTCTATATAAAAGAATCTCTGTCTTTTTCTCTCCCTCCCTCCAATAAAGATGAGTGATGTTGTGGTTGGGGTTTGAGGTGTTCTGCATTAAGGGCTTGTCAGACAGCTAATGACTGGGGGAAGTGACTGGATTCTGAGGGCTCTGATACACTCAATGGACTAATTCCCTGATGGAGTCATAATGTGAGTTCGAAAGTTGGAGGTGGGGCCCAGTTAGTGAAAGTAAGCCACCCACAGGTGCTGGAAGGATGGATCTTATTGTCATGGTTAGTTTTTATTGTCAACTTGACACAACCTAGAGCGATGAGAGAAGAAGGAACCTCAGGGGGAGAATTGTCTACATCAGACTGGCCTGTAGCTTTGCTTGTGAGGAGTTGTCTTCATTGGTGACTGATATAGGTGGAAGGCTTGGCCCATGGTGGGCGGCACCATCCCTAGGCTTTTCTAGGATTTGTTTCACTACGGTCAAATAAATAGGCTGATGGTACAGTGATTTAAGGAGCCCTGGCTACTTCTTAAATTGGTGGCTGAGCTTGCCAAATCCACTTATTCCAGTCTTACAGGCATGCAGAATTCAGGAGTTATAGGGCCAAGGAGATTTCCACAGAGATTTAAAAGGAACACTGGGAGGGAAGGCAAGGGGTGAAAGGATCAGATGGCCTCCAGGCAGTCCCCAGAGGGCAATGCATGGAACTGTGAGGGTGGAGAAGTAAGGGATGCCAGGGATATGGAAAGTTGGCTAAGATGCTCCAGAAGAGAGGCCATGCATCGTACTGTGACAGGCGATGTCAGAGCGGTGGGGTTGTGCAAGATATTTAGACTATATTCAGCTACCACAAACCCTGTATGCTAGTGCACCCAGAGGTACAGGATAATGTACCTGGAAGTTTTTCTTCTGCCCAGTTCCCAAATAAACACCCTAAGGCTTATATTAATTATAAAAGTTTGGCCGATGACCCAGGTTTATTATTAATTAAGCCTTACAATTTAAATAAACCCATTTCGATTTCTATGTTTTACCACAAGGCTCATGACTTTTTATCTCACATCTTCCTTCCCCAGTGTCTGCTGGCATCTCTCAGACACCACCTTCTTTCTCCCAGTATCTTTGCTTGGATTTGCTGCCTGGCTCTAGTCCACCTGGCTATTGGCCAAATCAGCTTCTTTATTAACCAATGGTAATAAAACATATTTACAGCGTACAGAGGGGCATCCCACAACAAGATAATGTTTGCCCTGCCAGGTTTCAGTCTTGTTTGGATCTAAACCCCCCCCCACACACACACACACTTTTTTAATGCTCTATTCCTCTATTTTGGAAAGGAACATTTATTCTGTGCATTCGTACATTGGAAGTATGTAATGTCTTTTAGAATATTGCAGGAGTTCATATTAAGAGCTAAGAGGTTGTCTTGAGCCTATAAACTTGAGCGTTTAAGTTATGCTGGGCCATTAAAACTATAGAGATAGCCTGGATATATTCTGCATTATAAGCAGTCCTGAGCCTTTAGCGACCAGAGAAAAAATGTCACAGTTTGTGTATGAGGTGTCCCTGCTGGGCTTCCATGCTGGGGCTTAACTGCCAGCTCATGGGTTTTGGAGAAGAGGTTGGATCATGGAGGCTTTAGCCTAATTGATAAGTATTTTTGGAAATTCCCGGTTGTGGGTTTCTCCACCGATGCAATAAGCCAAATCCAGCTGAACTAATATGACCAGGTTTAATAGACAGAGCGAAACAACTCCCGGGTGACTCTTGGGGGAAGTAGAAGAGAAACTCCCATGGCAGGTCTAGGGTCTGGGTCATAGTACCCTGTAGGCCTGGTCCTGAGCATCTCGGGGAGGAGCTGCCTCTTGGCAGGCTTTCTGAAGACAGGGCCTTAAGAGGGAGAGGCAGAGCTGAGGTGGCCAATCCACCGAGATTCTAATAAATACCTTAACTCTTGGGTCTGAAGATGGAGGGGGGGTGTTTTACGTGTCTGAAGCCCAAGAAGATTGGCTTCTCAGAAAAGGAAGAACGGGGAATCGGGCACAGTGGCAGCCTTCTCTGTTGTGGGGACAAGAAGAAACATATTGCTGAGCTCATTTGGATTTCACAGTCTACATTACAGTGTTCCTGTCTGTGCAGACACAAATAGAAGTAAAAATAGCTATAGCAGAAATACAATCTGGGAAACAGCACTTTAAAGATGAAGTTTAAGACACGGCACTCAGCACCCTACAGTCACAAATCAGCTGTAGCAGTGGGGATGCCAGTGGAAAGGGACTATCTGGTCATGTCACCAATGGGAACACCCTTCTCAGGTGCGCTAAGGGAACTGAGTTAAGTAAGAAACCCACTAAGGAAGCTGACTCATGAGGAAGTCCAGATGCATTTTAGTAATGAAAAGGCAGATATTTGAAGGCAAGTTCCTCTTTCTGTTCATCAGTACTTACGTAGGACTGTGGCTGTAATATGTGGGGTGGAGGGTGTGGTTTAGTGGTACAATACTGGCTTAGCGCACACGAAGCCCTTGGTTCAGGACTGAACAGCACAAAATAAGATCTTGCCCGTGAGCGCTAAAAGAACTGTAGTAGCTAAACAAAATGCCACGGGGATGACAATGAATAGGGATTTGTTCCTTATGCAAAATAGAAAAGCAATAGACTCTTGGGGATGAAAACTTTGATAAAGAGTCTCCAAGGGCCAGTGAAATGGCTCAATGGGTAAAATTGCTCGCTGTACAAGCCTAAAAAACCCGAGTTTAGTTTAATGCCCAGAACTCAAGAAAAGTTGGAAGGAGAGAACTAACTTAGGAACGCTATCCTCTGACTGCCACATATAAGCCACAGACCAGGTAACTGCCCCCAACACCACACACACACACACACACACACACACACACTCTCACACACACCGAATTGAATGACAAATAAAATAAAAGTAAAGAACCAGAAATAGCCTGTGAGAATAACCACATAAAGAGTCAAAGCAATGGATGTGGAAGCATTTCAAAGGAGAACAGGCCCAACAGTGAGCCCAGAGAGAAGGTACGAATGAAGAACGAAGAGACAGCAGTTCAGGGCAGAAGGTACTTTCCCAAATGGCTTTTCATGCCTAGTCAGATTAGACTATGAAGAGCAATGGTATTAAGGTTTTCCCAAATATAACTGAAAATTAGCAACACCCAGACTGACCAGACGCTCAAGTGATTTTACAAGCTTTCAGAGAGAAAGAAAAAGTCAATGCTTGGGTGTTAGTTGAAGAACCTCTATGTACGACTGCTTTACCTGGAATCTCTGACTCCCCTCTGGGTGGTGACTGGCAGGTTATCTGTTGTCTTCTCTTAGCTTGAACAAAACAAGCAAACCTCTTTCCCACCGTTGCTCAGAATCAGAGGCAACCTGACCAGAGCATGAACCACAAATAGCCACACCTTTGAAACCTCCTGAGGTTCGCTGTGGTCCTTTTAACCCTTTCTAATCACTCTATCACCTAAAGATGTTTGGCTAGGTAGGTAGCTAGAGATGGATAGATACATAGGTAGATAAATAGGGGGTAGACAAATGGATACAGAGATATAGATGGTAGGTAAATATAGATAAAATATAGATAAGTAGGTATGACATTAGATAGATAGAAAGATAGATAGATAGATAGATAGATAGATAGATAGATAGATAGATAGATAGATAGATAGATAGATAGATGATAGGCAGGTAGATATTTACTGTTCAATGTGCAGTATATGTTCTGAAAGTTATTAAATAAAATTGAAACAAAGACACCTGTGTTTGCCTTAACCAAGGCTATCAAGGAAAGTGGGACGGCTTGGCCTGTTGCTCCCAATAAACAGCCATAGCTTTCCTAAATTTATTGATAATGAATAAATTATGACATTATAGAAAGACAAAACTGTGTTTGCCCAAGTTTCTGGTAGTATACTCATGAAAAAAGGGCATTGAAAATTAACACCAAGCATGGTCTTTTAGACAGAAAACATGAACCAGGGACCAGAGTTATTTTTATAGAGAAAAGAAAGAGCCATTCCTGCTTAAGCGACATCACACATATACAAATATTTATGCACCAAATAACAGTGTAGAAATTGGAAAAGTGGTGGTTTTTTGTTGTTTGTTTTGTTTTGATTTTTTTTGTTGTTGCTGTTTGTTTCTGAGACAGGGTTTCTCTGTCTCACAGTCCTAGCTGTCCTGGAACTGGCTCTTGTATGTAGACCAGGCTGGCCTCAAACTCACAGAGATTCATCCGCCTCTGCCTCCTGAGTGCTGGGATTAAAGGCGTGTGCCACCCCCGCCCAGCATGAAACCTTTTCTTTCCGGGAATAGAACTGAGTGGTAGACTTTAAGCACTACCTAAGAATTGGTGTGCACAGAAAATGTGGAGCTATGTGAAACATAAAATACACACATGCCTGCTATTCTTTATGGTAAATATTAGCTTCATGAACAGTTGCCACAATGAAACTGGAGCTAGAATAGTAAAGTCTGAGTTTTTATTAGACTGAATAACTGTGGTTTCTTTATCAGCTGCTCCCTCTCGGGTTAACACACAGTGTCCATGGCTCACCTGCGATCGTCTCTGCAGCAGGTACCTGGGACCACACTGTGACATTGATCTCAAAGAACAGGAGGCCACTTTAATCTGAGAGCCCCTCCATCACCTTGGTATTGAATTCCACAGCTGCCATTTAACAGCTCCAAGGATGGATAAGGCATCTCTCCTTGTGTAGCTGTCACACACACACACACACACACACACACACACACACACACACTGCTTTGTGCTTGATCTTGGGATGAAAATCCTTTATCATCCACATCTAAGCAGTTGGCTTTGCAGAGCTGGATACTGAGATATTTGGGGCTAGAGATGATGAAGGAAGCTATGAAGAAGTTATTTTTCACAGAACAGAAAAGTAACATATGACTGCACTTCTGGCATCAAAGAGTCAGGATTCTCTGACCAAGACAGCAGAGTCACCTTCGTGTCTCTCAATTTTTGAATCGCTTTCTCTGACTTACCTACTACTGCCAACATGATTTACATCTCTTTAAGCCCATTTCTGGGAGAATATACATTCTTAAAAATAAAACCTTCTATCTTGAGATAATTGTAGGTTCACATGCAGTTGGAAGAAAGCAAACATTGCTACTATATTGCTCCCCCACGGTAGTGTCTTACATCAGCGCAGGGTAACACAACAGCCAAGATAACCGCCTGTGGTCGTGCACCTCAGGACACCGTTTCCTCCGTACCTCTTTGGCACAAGAATTATTTGAGGAAAAATAGACACAAGGAGAAGCTCTGGAAGCTGTCTCTTTTGTAGGAGACTTGTGTCTTTAGAGAGAAAGTCTGTACTTGTACATGGATCAGCACGGCCCTGTCTCTGCATCAGGAGGCAAAGGGAGCCAGGGAGGAAGATGCCCAAAAGGAGGCGAGGAAGAAAAGGAGAGGAAAAAGAGGTGGTGGCTGATGTTTTGGAAGGTTCTTCACCAAGTGGTACCTTGACTTAAGAAGTGATTCTTGAGAGTTTAGAGCCCCATTTCCTATCTTCTCTTGGCTTCCAAATTACAGATACAATGTCACTTCATGGCTCCTTGGCACGGCATCCTCGCGAAGGCGGATTGCATCCTTTCCTAAACTGTAGTCAAAATAAACCCCTCCTGCCTCCTACCGCTTCTTATCATGAATTTGGTCACAGAAAAAAGAAAATTAGCTAGCACCAAGACCAGCTTTTAAAAGTCCAATCTGCTCAAATCCATCTCGTCCTTCCAAGGCCACCATGTCCTAGCATGTAGCATGAGATCCTGACAGCCCTGGTCCTCACCAGACTTAGCTAAGGCACTCTGAGGAGCCAGACAAGTAGACTTAAGAGGGCCTAGTGACACTCATCTGTAATCCCAGAGCTTGGGAGATGAAGACCGGAAGATCCAGAGTTCAGCGTCATTCCCAGTGTGGGAAATAAGATAATAAATTTAAGAGATTAGTGAAAGCAAATCAATTTTTGACATTCCACAGAAAGGAATGCCCATACAGAAAAGTAAAAAAAAAAAAAAAAATGGCCAGAGTGATAATTTGGCCCAAAACAGTAGTTTTTAAAGTTCCCTGGTTGTGAGAAATTCCTGTCTTCTTTCCCACAGGCCTGAAGGACATATCTTCCTCTCAAATTCCTCATCTTATTGGTGCAGGACACAGAGCCTTGGCTCATGAGTAAACTGGGGTTTGAGACTGTCCCCTTTTCTGTTCATAGGTCAGTCACTCTAGAGCAGACCTCTATAATTCTCCTACTCTAGGGGGTCCCCAGCTGCCAGCTAGAGGAGAAAGGGACCCAACACCTTTTGTTCTCTGTGACCCCATGAAATCTAAGCACACCTCATACTGAAGGTCAGTCTGGGCTCCATGGGACTCTGTGTAGAAAGAAAGGAAGGAAGGGAGAGAGGGAGGGAGGGAAAGAGGGAGGGAGGGAGAAAAAGAGGGAGGGAGGAAGACCTAGAAAGCTTCTTCTTTCCCCTCTCCCTGCTCCCCTTCCTCCTCCTCTCCATCATCTACAGTTCAGATGTGCTCTTTATTTCCCGCTGCATGGGCCTCCATGAGTAGCGCTGAAGTCTCCCACTCAGAACTTTTTGGAAAAAGTAGTTGAAGCCAGCACTTTGGACTTCAGAGAGAAAGATTAGTTTTCTTCTATATCACTCACAAAATAGCTCGGGTGCCTGGGTCAAAAAACAAAACAGACTAATGAGAAAAACGATCCAGATATTTAAAGATCCTATCTGAGAGTAACTCAAGAGAATCTCTATATCTCAGAGGCAACAGCCCCTCCATGGCCTCTGCATCAGCTCTTGCACCCAGGTTCTTGCCCAGTTCTTGTTCTGACTTCCTCTGATGATGAACAGTGTGACATGGAAGTGCCAGCCAAATCAACTCTTTCCTCCCCGACTTGCTTTTCGGCCACAGTGTTTCGTTGCTGTTGCAGCAGTAGAAACTGCAAGACAGGGATTGACTGCAGCTTCATAAAGCAAGTGCTGAGAGTCCTGACGACCAAGCACACACGGTGCTCCCTGCTCCTCTGCCCCTCTTGCCATTGAGCTTTGTGCTTATGGTTCTGTCTGCAAGGAGTTTTCTGGCAGTGACCCGAGGCCTGTTTCACTGTCCCCCACCCTTCACATCTCAACTCACACATCCCTGTCACAGTGAGGAGGACCTCACTGAAATGGCAATAGCCACAGACATCAATTTTTATAGCAGTCAACTTCCACCTGGCTCCCTTTCCTCCCCAAAGGCCAGGTTGTCTTGAAAGGTTCAACCTTTGATGACTTGGTTTCCCTAGTGACCAGCTTCATCTTGAGATTGTCTGTGGGCGGAGCCTAAGTCAGCACATTACCTTAAGCTCAGGTATGATCCAGAGAGACTCGGTAAGAATAGCAAAGGTCGCCCAGAGGCCTTAAGAGCTTTGTGGCAGAAACTGGGGACAAAGACCTGGAGTATTTTATTTCAAAATAAATCTGTGTCCATCTCATTCTTGGGTTGTGAAGACTTCCCCCATTTTAGCCATTTTTATTTTCAAACTTAGCTAGAAATCAAAGATTGAAGGACAAGTCTCTTTCCTTCCCATTGTGCTGTGTAACATGTGGATCCTCCTGAAAGACTGTGGGGGAGCTTCCTGAGTGCATGCTAATTCTCTCAGACCTATGTATATTCATAGCACACACACTTATGTAAAACAGGATCATTATGTATACATATGCCTGTGAACATATAATTCTTACAGCTTAATATGTCACTGATATATTTCCACAGCATGAGGAAGGAGTGCTCCTAAAACACGATGTCCTTAATTTTTAAAAACACATTGAGTCCAATTAATGCTATGTATATACTCTTGGGTAGATATCCAGTATCTGGAGTGTGGTTGACTTACTATGGGACACACCCTTAAAAAGCAACCTAACTCTCCATTTCCAGGTGGCTATCAATTACGAATAGCTCCTGAGCCTGGGGTAGGTTTAAGTCATCATGCACGGTGCATGCTCATGGTGTATGAGCATGGGGCAAAGGACATGGTCATGGTACATTAACTTTACATGACATTAAACTTGGTCATTTTGTTTAGGGGTAGGGGACATAATAGTTGGGCATAGTATATGGGGCCTGGACATGATATATATGACATGGTCATGGTCTATGAAGTATGGTCATAGTGTTTGGAGCATAACTGTGGTATACGGGGCATGTTTCTCTGCTCATCAATCCATAGTAGGTGAGCTACTAGTGGCAGTTTGAAAAACTCATCCGGGAACACAGAGAAGGTTGAGCAGGTAAAGGTGCTTGCCACCAAGCCCTGGTGACCAGAGTTCAACCCGAGTTCCAGATGGAGGAAGGAGAAAACCAACTTCCACACTCACACTGCAGCATGATTGTGAAAACACACATACACACACACAAATAAATGGAACAAAGCAAACTCTCAACTGAAATGAAATTTGCCTTCATGTGGTATTCTGCAGTTTCAAAGGTCTTCATTCAATTCCCAGGTGGGAGCCGTGGGTTCAGGGACGGACCTGTCTATAGGCATAAGAATCATAGCCACCACCTGCCTATCTCACTTCCCCGCTAGGGCTGGTTTCCCTGCATCTCGTTGCCTGCTAATGAAGATTATCCCGGGTGAATGAAGCTTCCTGCCAAACCCCTCTCTCTCTTCCCCTGGCTGTAAACTATAGCTTTCCTGACATGTAACTACAAATGTCAAGTTGAAACAGTGCTGGTGACTGGATTTTCATCTCACTGTCCCTTGTCTATAATCACAGGAATTCTGGGGACAGCTACCGGGAAGTTGATTCTTGTCTTTGGAAAACAGCTGCACAGACATTAAGGGGCCCTGCAGACTTTGGTGTGCCTTCCCTTCCCCGTCAGCACCATCTCATATCCCATGAGTCACTAGTCTCCCTGGCAGGAAGAATCCCACAGCGAATACTGTGTGGCCGGTGCCAGGTTCTCCTGTCAGGAGCTGGCTCCCACACATGCCCTTGCGACATGCAGGAGCAAGCCGGGGAAAACGGCGTCTTCTGATCTCTTCAGAAGACCTTTCTGTAGTGGAAGGCTTAATGGCATCCCAGAAGATCTCAGAAATGCTTTCTATGAGTTTAAGCTCCTTGCAGAAGCGGGGGACAGCTTTTTGCCTCATCCTCTGAGCTTAAAGGTGTGAGATTCTCATGAGAGTGAGCAGCACTGTGGCTGGCATTTCTCATCCTCTGTGGGGTGCACGAACGCTGCTTCACCTTTTCTAGCCTGATGTGTGTCTATAAACTGTTGATGAGTGCAAGGTGGGCTGCCTAGTAGTTGGATGGGGACTGTAAATGACACTCTTTCTAAGACCATCACGCCACTGCGTCTCTACTCGCACTCAGCTGCGCCTCTCCCTCTCTGCCTTCAGATTAGGAAGGTGGCTCAGTTAGTAAAGTATCTGCCGCACAAGAGTGTGAACCCGAGTTTGTGTCACCCATGGAAAAGCCTGGCACAATGGCGCACAGGTGTAACTAAGTTTTAGAACTGGAAGGGGAGGTGTGGAGATAAGAGGACCCGTGGAGAGTGCTAGCCAGACAGTCTAGCTGAACTGGTGAGCTCCAGGTTCTGGAAGAGACCTTGACTCAAAAACTAAGGTGGAGAGTGACAGGACACACACAAACACATACACACAATACGCACAGGGCACACATACACACATGTTGTGAGATATTTGTACACTGTGTGAAGATGTATTGCTCTGATTAATGTAATAAAAACCTGAATGGCCAATAGTTAGCAGGAGAGATAGATGGGATTGCCCGGCAGAGAGAGTACTGGGAAGAAGAAGGCAGAGTCGCCAGCCAGACAAGGAGAGGAAACAGGACGGGCAAGATGGAAGAGAGGTAACATGACATGACAGAACATAGATTAATATAAATGGGTTCATTTAAGTTATAAGAGCTAGTTGAGACAAGCCTAAGCTAAAAGCCAAGCTTTTGTAATTAATAATAAGTGTCTCTGTCATTATTCGTGAGCTGGCAGCCCAAAGAAAAATCTGACTACAGTGTTCAATGTGGGGCCACGAATTTCCACATCGGACCTGAGAAAGATTAAAAAACAACAACAACAAAAAGCTTCAAACATGCAAACAGAGCCAGATTCGTTCATCTTCCTAAGTCCTGCAGCCTCTCAGGCAGGTGGTGCTCAGAATACAGAGGTGCAGCCACCAGTCATAGCCTGCAGTCTGCAGCCAGTCACCAGCACCATGAGCTTAGCTGAGCCACACAGAGGCTGACATGGCAGTTTAAGATTCGTCTCAAAGTGAGAGAATGCTGCAGATTAGTAAAGCCAAGTACACACACACACACACACACACACACACACAAACAAAACAAAATCTCTAAAAAGGTACAGTATCTTTAAAAATGTACTTAGATGATAAAGAAAATGGGTCTAGAAAATCATAGAAAAATTAGCTTAAAATAATAAAGCCTTTAAAGAAACAGTAAAGTAATATAAAAAGATTAAGCAATATAAAGATGGGAAATACCCAGGGTGTCTGGATCCTGTATGGTGCTTTGTTAACTTTGAATTTTTAAAATGTTAATAAATAAAAACTAGCTGCTGAGACACATTGGATTATGGAAACTGCTAAATTAAACCAACCTATATGTTTTAAGAATGTCTTAACTTCAAAATGGAAGTCAGATAATCTGTTGTGTTGGGGGAGAGCTTATGCCTTTGTTTTCAAGGAAACAAAAAGGTTCTCTCCAAAATTAATGAAGATCAGATTTGGTTTGGGATGACTGCTAAAAATCTTGGCTACAGACATGAAAAAAAAAAAAAAGAAACCAAAAAGACTACAGGAAAGGTGACACATGCTAATCCTTCTACTATGGAAACAGCTCTGAGGGTGGATGAGAGGACTGGTACAGAGTCCTCATGACTTACTATTACATGTCATCCTTTTTATGGCATGGACAAAGATTAGTTATACAGTCCAAACAAACTTATAAAGGTAACAGATGCCTTTTACCTACTCAAATATAAAACAAAAAAATATCTTTAACTGACCTGTGCACACTGAATATCCCATACTTGTGTTAATGCAGATATATATATATATATATATATATATATATATATATGTTACCTTTAGAGTCTGTGTGTTTTCAGAAACAAAGGACCAGACACCAATAAAGACAAGTAGCCCAGGTGATCCAGCCTCTCAGAATGCCTCTGTTGCAGTTTCTTCAGAATTCTACATCTAGAACAACTTTCAAGCTGCTAGCCGAGATGGTCCAGCCTCACAGACAACTCCAACCAGGACTTCAGATAAGCTGTACACTTCCCTATCACAAAACTAATACTGCTAGCCCTCCAAGGACTTGACCATTATCTCAATTTTCTCAGGGTCCCTTAAAGATGTCATTGCCCCAGGACAACAGGAAGTAATTTTAAGAACACAAAGCCCACATTCCCAAGAGGTGAGATGGGTGGTTAGTGGTTGTTTGGTGGGTTATGGATGTTTATCATAGTCTAGAGGGGTTTGTTGCAAATTGCTTCTGGTCATAATAAGGGAGGAAATTAAGCAAATGACATTAGATCCTGGAATTTTATTCTGAAAAGAAAAAGAAGGATATAAAAATGATAGGATTAAGGGGTAGATTATTGAATCTACTTTTAAACTGATAAAACAACTATTATTCTTGTATATTGATATAAAATTAAGGTTACTTTTGTTATACATATATATTCTTTTCTATTCTTGTTTAAGGTATTGTACCTATGCAGCTCACTTAAAAATGTAATGTAAAGTTCTTGTCCTTGAAAACTATTTAGGACAATTAAGAAATACAGTTTAGTAGTTAGTCATCTATAATAATCAAATTTATAGTCATGTTAGGTGTGTTTTCAAGGTTAAACAGATATAGTTTAGATAGGTAGGTGGCCTTTAAATACTTCAAACAGTTAAACCTATAAAATATAGCATTTAAGATGTTTTAATAACCTAAGGCTTTTCATAGCAGTGAGACACATCTACTCCTGACAGCACCAATTTATTTCAAAAAGAATGATAAGCATTAAAGAACCTCCATATGATGTTTGCTTTAATTGTGGCAAATTTAGCCACTGGGAAAGAAATTGTCTTTATGTCTACTGCTAACAGTACGCTGTCCAAATTGGACAATCAGTACACAAAAGAAGACAACTTCCAAACTTTGCCAAGACAAAGTAGGAGAGTCCTTCAAAATTCCTGCTTCACAGAAAAGCCTGTCAGATATTCTAGGCCTGTAGGCTAAAGATGGATGCCCCAACACTGCAGAAAAGCCTTGTGTGACTGTCTAGGCAGCCAGCTGCTCCTGCCATTTCTTAATTTTGTAAGTTGTTTGCTCTGCACTTCCTGTGTACTTGGGTAATATTATATCCTGATCAGGTCTCTGATGGAGTTGAAGGTGAGATAGTTATAGTTACAGTTTTCTTTGTTACCAAATTCAGAGAAAAACTCACAAAAGAAGTTAAAGTATAAAGGGCATGAGGTTGAGAGACATAAAAGCTTAAACAGTTTATCTAAGAAAATGTTTTGAGGTCTAAAAAGATAGTTTTAGGATGGTAATACAAGTTATGGAAAGTAGTTTAGTCATAAAACTTTGGACTAAGATAGGATAGGTAATACAGTACTTTCTCTGAATTTGCCAAATATAGATAGACTGGATGTTGTAAATAGAATTATTACCTAATAATTGTTCTTATTGTATAAGGTTTTACTGTGTTAGAGTTAAAACCTTCCCTTTTCATTTAGACAAAAGGGGGAAATGTTGTGGGATATTTGCACACTGTATGAAGATATATTGCTGTGACTGGTGTAATAAAAAGCAGAATTGGCAATAGATAGGCAGGAGAGATAGACAGACTGTCAGGCAGAGAGAGAATACTGGGAAGAAGAAAGCAGAGTTGCCATACAGACATGGAGAGGAAACAGGAGGTGCAAGATGAAAGAGAGGCAATGCCACGTGGCACAACATAGATGAATATAAATGGGTTCATTGAAGTTATAAGTGCTAGTTGAGACAAACCTAAGCTAAAGGCCAAGCTTTCATAATTAACAATAAGTTTCTATAGAAAAGTCATTATTTATGAGTTGGTGGTTGACAAAATGTACTACTATACACATACACACAGTATGCACACATACAATAAATATAACACACACACACACACAAAAATATGTATACACAGAATGTAAGTTTCCTAAAAGCAGAGATACCAGTTCCTTTAGCCAAGTCTAGAATTGTGCCTGGCACATGATAAAGGCTCAATATGCACTTGTTGACCGACTTTTCAAAATAATACAGAAATATTCTGAGCTCAAAAATAC
This sequence comes from Microtus ochrogaster, assembly GCF_000317375.1. NCBI lineage: Eukaryota > Metazoa > Chordata > Mammalia > Rodentia > Cricetidae > Microtus > Microtus ochrogaster. The sequence goes on from NC_022030.1 coordinate 63,327,234, forward strand.
TACTAGAGTGAACCAAAATATTATATTTTGGTTACCTCCCTCACATAACTTGCCCCCCCCCCAATGATGATAAAATAACAGTACATTTTTAATGGCATCTTACCAGCAATCTGCTGTCTCACTAACCCATGTGAGTCCCAGCAAGCCCCATCACTGCCCTTGCCTGCATCTTTATAGACAGCCCAGGATTCCCAGGTAAAGGAGTTTTCCTAAGCTGTCCTGCTTGTGAGTAGATGAGCAGTGGTTTGAATGGTTCTTGCTGACTATAGAGTCTACAACCTTCCCTGCGACCCATTAGTGAGTCCACAGCCACATGATGTCCTCATGGAGCAGCTTCTCAGTCAGCAGAGGTGAACGCAAGACTTGACACCAAGGTTCCTGGGCCAATGATAGTCAATGACAAAGAATCTCAAGTCAGGGAAGATGACACCCACCCTCTTGAGTGGACAGCACTATGAATAGGACTCTAAGGAACAACATTTCTCTCTGGGATACTCAGCAGGTGGGACCAGCAAAGCCAGTCATGTGACCAGCATCACCCTTACCTTAACAGCTACAGGGATCCACTCCTCCCACAGGGTAGCAGCTCGGTCCCCCCAGATTACACCACATGAGGGAGTGATGTGCACTGCACTCCTGCCCAGGACAAGTGTTCCAGTTTCCTCTGTTGAACTAACTGTGAGCAGTCTCTTTACCTCATAGCTCAACCTAGACAACCACTGCCAATGCCAGACTACCAAATAAAATACAAGACGTCTAGTTAAACCTTAAGATAAGCAGCACAATTTGGAAGTACTGTGGATGTAGCAGCATGAAAGCATGGTACAGGGCTTTTCTAGTATGGCTAAAACCCCGAGTTCCATCCCTAGCACCATCTGAACTGGGTGTGGTGGCACACACCTGTAATCCCTGCACCCGGGCTGTGAAGGCAGGAGACTCGAAGCTCTTCTTTGGCTACATAGTGCGTTTGACACCAGTCTGGCCTGAGATTGTCTAAAAAAATAGAGTAGTTGGCAAGATACCTCAGTGGTTAGAAAAGACACACAAGTTTAATGGCTAGAGCTGGATCCATGGAATCCAAGGTAGAAGGAGATAATCAACTCGAAAACACTGTCCCCTGACCACCTCCGCATGTATGATGTGGCGTGTGAGGGCATCATAGCTGAGATAGAGACAGCTGCTCCAGTTCATCCCTCATTTTAGGCGCCACTGATGTCATCACTGTCCTCACAAACCAACTTAACCCTTGCTACTTCCCAAAGGCCCCATCTCCAGACACACTTGAGTTAAAGGGACCCTAGCACAGGAAACCAGGGGACACCTTCAAATACAGCCATATAACAGCGGCACTTCTGGCAATTTCATTGGTTCAAATAGCCATAATGGAAGGAGAGGGTGCCTACAGGTGTGGCGAGTCCATAGATCTAAGATCAGTGGCTTTTATTTTATTTTACTGTAGTCTCTGCCTAAGGAATATGCATTTTCCAAAGAATGCCAAGATTCTATAATCTTGTTTAAAAAGAAAACTCCTCATCTGTTTTTAAAAAATTTGAACACACAAAAAAGTGGAATTCACACATTATAATATAAACAGATTAAATCTCCTGACAAGTTGGCAGAATCATAGCCCCAAACAGCAAAATGTTAATGGGGAAACAGCAGGTGCACACGGACCACGTCAGCTCCCACCCCTGGTCCTGCTGGGAACTTGGCAGTCTCCCCGGAAATTGTGAAAATGACTGACACATCTATTTTCACGTGTTGGGCTGCCAAGAATGAGACGAGAACAATTGGATTCGCTCCCTGCAGGACTCTGTTGCCCAGTGCTTGGTAAGCATGGAAGGGAGGTCTGGGGAGGGCCGGTTTCACTCACTCTCTGCCTGAACAGCCCCTCACTCCTCAGCCCTGACCAACCCTTGAGGATACAAGTTTTGGTTCAAGCTCACTTCAAATCACCATGTTTATAAATTCTACTGCTCTTTCCCCAGCACAGACATACGTTGAAAAGTCAGGTGGGTAGTGTGAAGGACAAGGTGACACTGGGAAGTGTTCCCATGGGGATGAGGCTCGAGCATCAGAGTGGCCAGGGGTGGCATCCAGTCTTATCATGACTTCTGCTGATATTCGATGGAAGGCCAAGGAACAATCTCTAGAATGTTCAGAAGATAAGCCAGGAGAGCAGCATAAAGCAGACAAGTCCTCGCCCTGGGAGCTGGCCCTCTAGTTGATCAAAAAGAAAACAAGGATGGAACCTAGAGGGATGGATCAGTCGGCAAAGTGCCCGGAAAGTGCCAGGAACTGGGTTGGATCCTCAGATCCTGTGTTTAAAATAAAAACGGCAAGGCATCATGGTATGTGATTGCAATCCCAGTAATAAGGAAGTGGAGACAGGAGAATTCCTGGCGTTGACCAGCCAGTCAGCTTAGCCTACTTGGTGAGGTTCAGGTCCATGGGAGATCTTATCTCAAGCAAAGTGGACGGTGCCAGAGGCATGACCCCCAAGGTTGACCTGTGGCTTCCAGGGTATCTTAGTCTCTTAAAACTGAACAGGAATCCATAGATGCTTCAACAACCAAGACACTAGATTCTAAGCCAGCACAGAGGCCTGGTGAGGTTTGCCTCCCAGTTACAAGACACCCAGGAAACAGGTCCAAAAAGGATCCCAGGTCCTTACCCCAGGAAGAAGAGGAAGCAGGAGCTGTCAGTCAGTTCAGGGGCAGACACTTGTGGGAAGTGTCCAGAGCAAACTACCCCCAGAAGTGGAACTAATCTGGGATGGTTTCCTGGGAGCTTCCTATGGACTGATTGTAATTGTCGGTCCTTCTTTGGTTGGTGGCAGATCTTATTATTTTCTAGGACTATGTAGAGGCTTCAAGAACAATTATTGAACTTCCCTAGAATCTCTGGTTTTCATTGATTATTCCATGCCCGATTGCTGTTCCCATGGAACTAGGTCAGAGTTGGAGTTGAGTTTTGGGGCCATTTGGATTGGGGCTATTATTTTCCTTCCGGATAAATGCCACAGTATAGAGTTGCATGGGCTCTCAGGATTTAAGGTGTTCAGCTTGGCAACAGAGCATTTATAACCATACAAATGGAAAGTACTATGGAGAATTTCTTCCAACTTGGGTTCTCTCTTATCAAACCTCATTCTGCAGTGGTTGTCCGAGATCATGCTGGCTTCAAACTCAGGATTTTCCTGCCCCAGCCTCCACATGCCACCACATCCAGCCAATATATTTTAATTACATTAAACACACCTTAGCAAACACATACCAGTTTTTACAGGATTGAAAACTATTACCACCTAGAGGCATTCCTCAAGATGTTTGTGGCCATTTGGATGGGCTGCCTCCCATAACCTCAGGCATTTGAATACTTGACCTCAGTTGGTGGCATTGCTTGCGAGATTTTAAACGTAAATGTGTGACCTCGCTGGAGGAAGTGTGCCGACTGAGGTGGACTTGGAGAGTTTATAGACTTGCACCATTCCCTGACGGCTCTCTTTGCTTCATACTTGCAGTTAGAGATGTGAGCTCTCACTTCTGCCCTTGCTGCCTGCTGTGGCGCTTCTTCACCATGATGGAAGCTCTTATCCCTTGGAACTGTCAGCCCAGTAAACCCTTCCTTCTACAAGCTGCCTTGGTCATGGTGCTTTGTCATAGCACAGAGAAGTAACTAAGACACTGCTGACCATGAGTTGTTTGCAGTCCTCCATCTCACTACTGTTGCTTTTAGAAGTGGATCATCCATAGCCAGGTGGTGGTGGCGCACACCTTTAATCCCAGCACTCAGGAGGCAGAGGCAGGCGGATCTCTGTGAGTTCGAGACCAGCCTGGTCTACAAGAGCTAGTTCCAGGACAGGCTCGAAAAAAAGAAGAAAAAGGAGGAGGAAGAGGAAGAAGGAGGAGGAAGAGGAGGAGGAAGAAGGAGGAGGAGGAGGAGAAGGAGAAGGAGGAGGAGGAAGAGGAGAAGAAGACCATGCATTCTGCATCTTTTCATTTCCTAACTCTAGGCTGGTACTGGGCAAGGGCTGACTCTAGTGATGCTTTAATAAATCCTTGACACCATTTTCTTGGCTACAGCCATATCCCATTCCAGTGTAGATGAGAAGTTGGGATCTTCTTTGGGGCAGATAAGCATGACAGAAAAGGCTCACAGCTTCCCAGGAGATAGAATGCCCTGTGATGAATAAACATTGCCTTGACCAGCAGCTCTGAAACACTCTGCTGCCAGAGTCTTCACATTCTGCTTGGGGGTCCTGGGAGGATCTCGCCACCAGCAGTATTTCCAAGACAAGGCTCATGCCAGGCGACAGCACTGGGGTGACTGAACACACATGCCTTTTCCTCTCACTGTAAACCATTTGTGCACAATGGGAATGCAAAGAGACTCTCAGTCACACCTCCCTTCGACGAGTATGAGTTCCTAGTCAACAAGTCTCAGAAAGTTTGGCAGGTACACTCAGCCGCAGTTGGCCTGCAGGTACCGCCAGTGTTCTCATGGTTCCCAGCCAACTTCACCCAGGACAGCTAACCTGGAAAATGAGGGCTGGCAGGACAAGGGCCTGTTTGAAGACAGAGCTGACATCAGGGCAGGCTTTTGAGGCTTCCAGAAGCAACCAGCCTCAGGCTCTAGAACGTTCTTCCTTTTCATTGTTTATTGTTGAAAATCTTCTACTTGTCGGGGCCAAACCCTTCTCTCCAAATGCCTGAGCGGTGAGTTGTCACTTAGAGCAAAGGCTTACTGGGGGAAAGTGCTGTCACCTGGTGTCATGATCCAGGACTGGGAATCAAGCTAAGGGCTAGCATCTGCTGCCTCTCCAGACCTTGGAATTTTGTTTTTTTATTTGCTTGCTTGTTTGTTTGTTTTAAATACCTGAGTCCTGTGTAGGTCAGCCTGGCCCACTGTGTATTTGTTCTGTAGCCCAGGCTGGCTTTGAATGATCCTTCGGCCTCTGCTCCGCAACGCTGGCAGGGTGTGTGTGTGTCACCACACCTCCTCACACTCTTAAATGTGGTGGGCTCTTCTGTCTTTACAAAACATTCTAGCATGCGTAGCCTCCAGACCAAAGTTACCCACGAAGTGATGAACCGTTGCGTCTCTAACTAGGTTACCAGGAGAGTTCTAGAACTCCTATCTCTGAAAGCACCTGTGCCTTTTCCTTCACTGGGACTTCACCGAGCTCGTTTGCTGCGTTTTCACAGAATCTGAAGACATCAGCATTATCAGCACTGAGCTCAGAAGACCTTTGTCCTTTGAAGAATGGGGATTGTTTATCTGTTCATGACATGGCTAAAAGGACTTGCATAGAAGCCAGATGACCCAAGCTCAATCCCTGAAGCCCCAGTGGAAGCAGAGAAGGAGACCTCAAGAGTGGTCCTCTGACCTCTACATGTGTGCTGTGGTGTGCACACACACACACACACACACCCATACACACACATGACATGTGCACGCTTGAGCACACACAGCACTAAGTACAATTTTTAAATGAATTTGAATAGCTGCCAGTTGGGGTTCGGGTCCTCTCCTTCCTTTATTTACCTCTCTGTGTCAACAGGACTTGTGCCTCCCTCAACCATATGCCTTACTTAAAAGCAGGTTGAGTCACATTTAAATGTTTCTTGCTTCATGCTTCAAATTCTGGATTTCATAAGGAACAAGGAGGGAGCTTTGGGTCAACCTTCAGTGCCTCTTAATTCGATCACCATTGCCATTTTTTTTTCATGAAAATCTCCGCATTCTAAGGCTAGAAGAGGTTCTAGACTAAAGAAACTCACTTCACATATGAGACGGCAGGATCCCAGAGTTCAAGGGTCCCTGCAGGTTCTGTGAGGGAACTAGGATCAGATCCGAGGCCCCAGCCAAGCCATGCTGATTTCACTTTGTTAAAGCCCCACACTTCACTCAGCAATGACTTCACCCTTCATATGAAGCCCAACAAAAGACGGCTTAGTTTTGAAAAGCAGGGCAGAGTAGTGCAGGCTTGTCATCCCAGAGGTGGGGAGGGAGAGACAGGCAGATCCCTGGGGCTTGCTGACCAGTTATCCTAGCTGACCTGATGAATTCCAGACCAGTGAGACCCTTTCTCAAAAATACGGTCAATGGCACCTGAGGAAGGACACTGGGGCTCATCCTCCGCCCCCATGCACATGATAACACACCTTCCCCCTCACAAACACGAAAGGGGATTAAAATTCCTTATATCTGGTATTGATGGTATCCATGACTCGCAAAGAAAAGGAATGGTTCCTTTTTTTTAATTTTTTTTTCAGTCTAGTCAGTGTAAATAGAAATCGCATTAGGCTTTTTAATGTCTTGTAATAGCCGAAGAACTCAATGTGATTAGATTTAAATACGAAGCAGGCACGGCATTCTCTACTCAGTTGAAATGATTGATAATAAATGTTTGCGATCCTCCTGAGAGGTTAAGATACCATGAAGTCCAGTGCTTTCTCTTTCTTTGGCCAACACTTCAAACTCTGAGGCTTCCCGCTGGAGCTCGGCTCTCACTAACGCCGCTGGTCCGTGACTCACCTCACCAACACCGCGTCACAGATAAAGAATGCGTTTGTGTGTGGTGCTTCACCACACAGATTGTATTTTCCTTTGTCTCAACCTCATCCTGAAGGTGCGGTTTCTCTTAGGAAAATAGTTATTCCTTCTTTGTGTTGCCTGAGCCCCCACCCACTTGTCTTGAGCACCCAAATCCGGCAAGGTCTAACAAGCCCTAGAGACCCAAGGAAATCTGCCCACAGACCAGTTGGGTTTTTGCTTCTTTAATCTCAAATTCTCTTTAACAAAACCCAGGGTGAAGCTGCTCTAGGGGGATGGGAGAGCTCAGGTTAGCAGAGCTCTGCTTCATGCAGAGGCAAATCCTCTGCCGCTTTATTAGCTTGGATGGAGCCAGAAAACGTGCAGGGATAATCCTTAGCAAGCCAGAGCGGCAACACTGTCAACTCAGTAAGTGCACATCAAAGCAATGACTAATTGGAGACGATTTTTATGAACAAAGTCATTGTTTCTAACCACTAAGAGACCTTAACCAGAAGGAGTCCAAGGAAAATCCCAGAAAGAAAAATTATTCCAGAAAGAAAATCTGGTGTCAAAGACACAGAGCGAAAGGGTTTTTTAAGCGAGTAGGCAAATTGTCAAAATCTAGATAAAACGGCAATGCTGTTGAACCAAGGGCTAAAAACCAGAAGACTAACAGAGTCAGAATATGTGAAAAGAGACTTGGGAGGGGTCAAGATGCTGATTAGCATCAGACAAAAAAATCCACTAAAACTAAATTCCAAATTTGGTCATGAAGAAGTGCGATGAGGGGAAAGACAAAGACAAAGACAGAGAAAGGGAAGCAGGAGGGGGAAAGGACCAGGAGAAATAGTAACTCTGTAACTAGTAGTGGGCCGAGGCCATGTTCCTTTGGGAGGGTATTTGCTTAGCATGGAGGATGCTCAGCTCCCATCCCTGTATAAACCAAAGCATGATGGTACCTGACTGTGATCCCAGCAGCAATTGGAGACGACGTTTTAAAAAAGTCGTTCTTAGCTACACAGTGAGTTTGAGGCTAGCCTGAGTTCTATGGCCCTGTCTCAAAAAGCAAAAACACAAAGGAAGAAAGGAAGGCCTAAAAGGGAGAAAATGATGATGACCAGGAAAGCCACCAGACAATGGCAATAATACAGTGGAAACGAGCAACACACCGAGTCATTCAAACCAGAGGAAACTAGAGAAGTAACAGGAAAATAGAGAACATAGGTAAGATGAGATGGAAATTAGACCTTACTATGTCACACTGACAAGAGATAAAATGAACTGCTGAATTTAGTAAGGGGGTTATCTATACCCCATTCAAATGAGACACATGTAAAAGACAGACAGCAAAGGCAAGAAAAGTAAAGGAGTCAGACTCAGAGAAACCATGAATGCAAGTTGAAGCAGTTATGAAAATACCAGAAAATAAGTAAATAAACAATCGTGAGTTGTTAGTTCGGTCACCATGCACTGATGGACCAACCCCCAGTCTGTGTGATCTTACAGAGTTTCAGTGTGTATACAGTACAGAGGCCAGACTTGAGAGACAGTTCATGGACTTTAGTGTGAATGTTTCAGCCTTTTAAACCCAACAGAGCCTTAACTGGAGGTACAGGAGTTCTGCCCAGCCCCAGCTAACAGACTCAGTTCAATAGGTCTTCATACACTTAGCACTCAAGAGCAGAGAAACACAAAAACAGCATATTCATGAACACTAGACAGGTTTATAATTACCTCAAACATCAAGTAAACGCACCTTAAAATCATATTTTTGGACAGAAGGACAAAATAATTTAAAGACGTGACATTGGAAGAAAAAAATAAGTTAGTGGGGTCCTGCAGGGGGAGTTGGAGAGGGGAAGTGGGGGTGGCTTAATGAATACATGTTTGTATATATGAAACTTTCCTAGAATAAATGAAAATTTGTATGTTGTGGTAGCTAAAATCTTATGTGTTCCAGGAAATGCTGGGTTAAATCAAGTTCTGTAAGGACGCAGGGGTCAAGGAAGAGCCTATTCTCCACTGTAGGAGCCCACATGTACCAACACACAGGTGTAACCCCTGACGGTGTTGTCTAGAGTGGGTCTGCATTGTCCCAGCTTCTCTCTGTGGAAGAGTCCATGCGACTCATGTCCTGTGGAGCACCCTTTGGGAGATTACTCCACAGCAACCCCACAGCACGCTTTCCCCAACGGTACTGTTTCACACACCTTGCCTGTTAAATAAGCTTCCTTCCACAAGGGAGAGACTGGCTGGTGCTTCTCTGCTGGGGCATTCTAAGCAGGCCATGAGCCTTGGGTTCCTGATGAGATGGACAGGGTCAGATCCCACACAGCACAGTGAGCACCATAGCGAATGCCAAAGGAAGGCCCCAGCAGCTGTGCAAGTACAGGGATGTCCGTGTTTTAAAATTATCCTCTTAAAAAAAAAAAGTGAGCCCCCCCCCCTGAAATCTACATCAAAGCGAGGTACAGGTGTAACATTCCTAAGCCACATCCCCAAACTTTAGAGTGCTCCTCAAACTGCAGCCTCACTTTGCAGTCAGTTCAGATGTCCAGCTCTCCTTCTGGACTGGTGAGGCTGTGATGGGTGATGGATAGCTATGTGGATGAGAGTCAATCCATTCTGAGGCCAAGAGCAGGATCCCCACCGACACACACACACACACACACACACACACACACACACACACACACACTCTCCTTCCAGTTCTTGGTCATGCACTCTGCCCTTTGTACCTCAGGCTATGGCTTCAGTTTTGTCAGGGGCTCCTCTATACCATAATGATGAGGAGCCAGTCTGGCTGAGAGACAAAGAGAGCTGTAGGCCCACTCTGTGGTGGGGGAAGAACTTTTGTTTTTCTACCCTGATTTTTCATTCAAACATATGCAATGTATTTTGGTTTACCTGGCAACATTGTCTATCTGAGAAGAGGTGTATATTGGGCTAGAGTGGCGGCTCAGCTGCTAAAAGCACTTCCTTCTCCTCAGGGACCAAAGTTCTGCTCCTAGCATTCATGAATAGTGACTTACAACTGCTGCAGGGGATCAGACACCCTCTCCTGGCCTCTGCAGGCATCTGCGTTCACATGTGCACACTCATGTACAGACGCACACATGTGCACATAAACCTAAGAATAAAATATGTGTCTATTATCTCGGTGTAGGTTAACACAATCCTACCCTGGATGTGTGGACTTGGTGACATGCTTCCAAAGAACAGAATGTGGGCAGACAGCATGGATGATATTCTGAGGATGCCACTGGTACCCTGGAAAAAGCCCACAGGAAAAGAGTATTGGAGAAGACCATGTGACGAGAACCCACTCTCCTGTTTCACGGAACATCTAGTATCAGAAACAGCAGAAGACCCGGAGCCTGAAGTGTCCTAATAGCTGACCCTAAACATGTGAGGCCCCAGGAACCATGTGAGTTATTAAGTTCTGATTGCTTTGTGGTGCCGGGTTTGGGGATAAGTTGTCCTGCAGCCATATATGACTAACACAGTTTAAACATAGTCAAAACTGTTCAGGGCAGAAGGAAGCCTTTGTGAGGTTGTCTCAGGTACAGGTATCCATGCCATATGGCTAGGGCTATGCTGGGCTGTGATGGAAGAGGATATTTTATGCCTGGGAGACTGAAATATGGGCATTGGAGACAGCAGAACCTTACTATGGATGTGAGAGTTGCTTACAACAGCAGACCACAGCGGGAGGAGACACTGTAATCCATTCACACAGTGGTGCACCCTCTGAGAATTGCTGAGCAGACAGTGAGGGCAGTCTACAAATGGACACAGAGTGTACGGCAGGATACAGCATAAGCCAAAGAGCAACACACAAGAGTGGCTATATCATGCAATTTTAGTGATGGATTTATTTATTTTGCTTAAAGGGTATAAGAGATGCTCGAGTTTGTTGCTGGTGAGGTGGTTCTCAGTGAAAGTGCGGAGGACTGAGTCTGATGACATGTTCGATCCGCAGAACTCACCTGATGAAAATTGAGAGCCAACTCCTGAAACCTCACCTCTGACATCCATGTGTGTGCTGTAGCATGCACACATTGGTATACATGTATAGGCATGTACATGTGCGCACACACACACAAATCATTCTTTTTAAAGAAATACTTTTTTTCAGAACCGGAAACCTGGTACAGGTCTTCCCTCTCTTTTGTGACTACTGATGAGGTAGCAGTGTCCACAGTGACATCTGTTGCCTTGCTGACCAAAGCCAGGAGTCTCAGAACCATCCCAGACCACCTGCCAGCATCGGCAGGGAGATTATACCTACATCTTTCCCAAAGGACTGATCTCTGCCATCCGATTGCATGGTGACGTCATGCTGTGTGAGGATGTGCAGGCTGTGTGAGGATGCTGCAGCTAGCCAAACGGTCCAGGTCTGCAGGGAGAAATGTGCCAGCTAAGAGTGCAGCGGGGAAAGGTTAAAGGCTGCACACATGGGCGTTCACCCCAGCAAGGTGACTCTCATCCAGCTGAGAATGGACAAGGAGCAGAGGAAGAACCTGGGTGGTTCTCTGGTCACCAAGGAAAGGGGAAGCTATGAGGAAGGAAGAGCGGAGAAGATGCAGGAACAAAATAGTCTGCTATAAAACGGTAAGTGATGTCAGGGCCTTTGAAAGGAGAAATGCACACACAGAGAAAAAGACAGACACGTGTGGAATTGGTGATGTAGACTGTAATCAGAGCCCAGGATGAGAAACGGTGGGAACAGGCAGGACGGGTGGAGTGAGAACAGACCGGATGACTGGGATGGGACCAGGCAGGAGGGTGGGTTCAGACACACTGTTTTGTGTACAGTTTCCATGTCCAGAATGCTATTCTCTTTCACACACCGAAAAGGAGTAAACTCCGTAAGATTGATAAGAAAGGGAGAAAGCAAAACCAAAGCCACAAACAGAAAACACAGCAAACCCAGGAAACCTAACTTCACTTCAAGTGAAAGTCGTAATGGTGCCAGTGTGGGAAACACACCTCGACCCAAGAATTTCCACCATAAAACCCACAAATACACACTGACATGTGGTGGATGCATGCGTCTTCCATGGGGGTATGGCTAGGTAGGATGTTCCCTGTGGACAATGAGGCTGTGGTCCATCTCACTAGCACAGAAGCTCGTACCTGGTAAGAGGAAGAGAGTGGGAGGGAGAGAGAATCAATGAAGGAGAACAGGGAAGATTTGCACAGTTTTTGAAAACGTTAGATCACAACTTATTCAACGTGAATAAAAAAAAAAAAAGTCCAAACCCTAAGTACCTCTTCACTGAGTTCTAGCCGCTCAGAGATGTTCTCGGCCCAACCGCTCGTTAAGAGGAAGGAGGGCACTTAGCCACGGCTTCTGTGACAGTGTCTGAATTTTCATCTTGGCCCTCTTCCTGTTCTCCTGAGAGCACCACTCAGAGCCTCTTGATCTGGTAGGGGAGTGTGTCTGGAGCACCCATCACCACTCCTGCTTCCTCTGGGAGCCGGTACAGGAGTGCCTGCCGCTCAGCTCACCACTGAATGCTCAGGCAAGGTGGGGTGCTGTCCTGTAGCCACAGCCCAGGACCGGCCCAGTGTTCATGGTGTCAACAGCGCTGGCCCAGGTCCCGGTTGCAAATGCTAAGCCTCCTTAGGAAGAGAAAGGAGCTGGGGTGACCATAGGGGCCTCAGTGTCATTGTCAAGTGTGATTGGCTCCAATGGTCCCCATCCAAGCCTGGATTTGGTAGACAGTGCCTTAGGCCTGCATGCTGGGACATTAGCAATGACGGCAAAGTCAAGAGAGGGGCATGGAAATGGGCTGGCAACCCAACCACCATGGCTCAAGCCGATGATTGCAAATTTCAAAAGTGGAAGTTCTTGCTTTCTATTGCCTGCAGAAACGCCACTCCGTGGGTAATCATAAAGCAAACAAACATGAAATGTTTATGGGAAGGATTTGATGATGGAGATGGGGAGATGGGGTAGGGGACGTGCAAGGCAAATATGACTAGATTTCTTTGTATACATGTATAAAATTCTCAAGAATAAAGGAACATTTTTTTAAAGATCACATCCTTGTATTTGGATTCTGTTTTGAAGATTTCATTACACCATCACCTTTGGGGGTGGGATTTCCTTAGACTCTAAGACACTAGGTAAAAATGGCTGTTTGTTTGTTTGTTTTGGGTTTTTGTCTGGTTGGATTTTTTTTTTTTGGTTGTTGTTTGTCTGGTAATTTATTTTGAAATTTAATGAGAGAAAAAAACCCTAAGAGTTAGATACATCTTAAAAATATTTTAAAAATAGGGCTGGGGTAGTAATCCAGTCAGTAAAGACCTTGTCACATAGGCCTAAAGACCAGAGCTCAGCTTTCACCACCTACATAAGCCTACATAAAAAGCTGAGCATAGTGGTCACCTACTGTCCCAGCTCGGGGGACGCAGAGACAGGATTCCTGGGGATCATTAGCTAGCCAGACCAGTCTAATTGATGCTCAGGTCCCAGTGAAAGCCCCTGTCTCAAAATCAAGGTGGATGTTGCTTGAAGAATGACAACCCAAGTTTGACCTCTCTGATTCTCTGATCTCAATATGCATGCACACACATGCATCTGAACACACCAACACATACACCTTCACACACATATACGGACAAAGCATTTAAGAAATAAATAGCATCTTAGCAACCTAGGTACACAACTTTTACCCTAAAGTGCCAGTTGCATGAAGTTTATTTCTCATGGGTAACACCATACATATGTCTAAATAAAAATGCAATAGGAAACTGGTTTTCTATCCCTGATGTGTTCATCGCTCAGCCTCTGTTGGGCTAACATTGCAGCAGTATTTTGATGGACATATTAACTGACTCGTTACTCTGCAGTTTCTATGAAGGACAGATTTTGCATTGATTTATGAACTGAGTGGATCTATTTTCTCAATGGAAGCTGTGTGCCTGGGAGCAGGGAGCCAAGACGTAGCAGCCAGGCTGAGGATGCTACAGCGGATACAGGAGGGTTAGCCTTCATTCAATGCATTCATCCTGGACCCATGTCCAGCATCCTTCAAACAAAATCCCTGAGACCACATTGGGAATCTGCTGCATCTAAAATTCTCATTTCTGTCAACATGAAAAGAAGCTCAATAAACTAAATGACCCCTCCCAGGGCTACACAGTGAAGGATGGAGCCTCTGTTGACAAGTGAGATCAGCCTGGATACAGAGGCATGTGTCTTTCACTCCCACCCCGGGTGAGGGGTCTAGGATTTAAGGGGCACTGCACACTGTGGAAATAGTGTCATAGGCTCTAGACAGAGCATCGCCATTCAAATGGCACAAGGCACATGAGCAACAGTCAATATGTGTCATGTGGAGAACCGTCTAGGGAAATGTTCAGAGTATAGGTGAGAAGGAACAAAATCAAGGTCCAGAGAATGTAGTGGATAGGAGGGCAGTTTGAATTTCTGTAGAAGACATCAGAACTGATAGAAAAGAAGTAACAGTATACAGTAGGATATTGTAAAGTAGGCTTTTAAAGATAGAAAGCACCTGTGATAGTGTGAATAGAAATGACCCCTATTAGCTCATAGGTCTGAATACCTGGTTCACTATTGGAGGAACTGTCTGGGAAGGATTAGGAGGTGTGGCCTTGTTGGAGGTGGTGTGCCACTGGGGGTGGGGTTTGAGAGTTCAAAAGTCTCTCAAGATTTCCAGTGTGCTCTCCTCTCTCTCTGCCTTCTGCTTGGAAATCAAGAGTGAGTTCTCAGTTGCTGCCCCGTCTGCATGCCCTGAACTGCAAACCCAATTAAACTCATTCTTTAGTAAGTTGCCTTGACTATGGGGTTTCCTCACAGTAACATAATATAAAACAACATCTTTCTCATGCTTAGACGAGGCCCAGGCTAGAAATCCAGACCCAAAAAGAGGAACATGGGATGTACTCACTCATATTTGGTTTCTAGCCATAAACAAAGGACATTGAGCCTATAATTAGTGATCCTAG
>NC_022030.1:63342273-63360202 GCF_000317375.1 Microtus ochrogaster
AAGAGACAGAAATCTTTAATAAATAAATAAATTTTAAAAAAAAGAAATAAAGATATAGTTCTGGGAGCACATGGCACTCCAGGATTCTACCACACCCCCAGGAAGGCAAAGGTACAAAGAGAAACAAAAAGGCACCCATGGACCAAAGATTTCACGGACTCCTGGGCTTTATACACTTTTCTAATGGGGGAGTGTAGGTGGACATTTCTTTCCTGACTTCCAGTTCCCAGATAACCCCAAATAACCTACACAGAGACTCAATATTAATTCTGAATGCTCAGTAACAAGCTTTGGCTTCTTACAAACTAGCTCTTACAACCTAAATTAACCCACATTTCTTATCTAAGTTCTACCATGTGGCCCATGGCTTGTTACCTCATTTTCTACACTTCCTGCTTTCTCTGTGTCTGGCCATTCCTCCTCCTCCTCCTCCTCCTCCTCCTCCTCCTTCTTCTTCCTCTTCTTCTTCTTCTTCTTCCCAGAATTCTCTCTTCCCCCCAAATCCTGCCTAGCTATCGGTCAATCAGATTTTTATAAACAGCGAGAGCAACACATTTTCAGTGTACAGAAGGAGTATTCCACAGCAGGGGAGACTGATTGGCAAGGCTTCAAGTAAACAGGCCCAGGGTCCAGGAAGTCACACTAACAGTGAGGACCACTGTGGTGAAGCCACACAGCCCAAGAGGGGTACAGGAGCCAGCAGGGCCAGTGTTGTCTTCCCAGTGTGCATACTGGAGACTAGTGAAGTAACCCCACTGGGAGGTTTCGAGGAGCTGAGGGCTGTGTCCAGCTGACGAGAGTCACCTCCCAACGTGAAGATTAATATCTTAGATTCAGTCTGGGTATAAGAATGCAGTGTATGGGATAAATTTTCCTATATTTCAGGAACATGCAGCTCTGAAATTGGAAAAGATTCACTAATTACAGGGTAAATTTCCAGAAAAATAGCATGCTCTGCGTGAACATTTTTTTAAAAAATTGAAATCCAAGAAGCAGTAAAATTCCATTTGAGTCTATGAATCTGGTCGTGCAAATAAGATAGAATAAAATCCAAAATTTTAGTACACTCGTTTGCAGCTTGTCCCAGCTTGCTTTTTATTGCTGTGATTACCGTGGGCAAAAGCAGCTTGAGGTGGGATTGATTTCAGCTTATTGCTTATCATCTATCATGAAGGAAGTCAGGGGAGGAACTCAAGGCAGGATCCTGGAAGCAGGAACCGAAGCAGAGGTCATGGAGGGATGCTGCTTACTTCCCATGGCTTGCTAAATTTGATTAGTTTTACATCTCAGGATCACCTGCCCAAGGGTGCCCCCAGCCACAGTGGGCTGAGATCTCCCCAACACACACATCAATAATGAATCAAGAAAATGCCCGTATAGATTTGCCTGCAGACCAAGCTGATTGAGGAAATTCCTCAGCTGACATTCCGTCTTCCTGGATGAGTCTAGCTTGTCTTCATCTGAGAAAACACAGCTCTTTCCAGCCAATCTTTGCTCCCAGACCCAACAGCAGTCCTGATTTCTCTCCCCGTGGATCAACTATGTCTCTTCTTGAGCCCCAGGTAAATGGAACACACTGTACAAAGCTCTTTGCTTTCTTTGACTTGCCATAAGCCTTGGGGTTGCATCTGTAGTTATCTCCCTTCATTGTATGATGGAACAGCAATCTGTCCATCATGGCCCCTGCTGGTGAACACTGGGATTTGTTTTTTCCAGCTTGGGGTTAGAATAAATGACCTTGCTATGTACTGTCGCTTGCAAGATTTCTTGTAGACATGTAAGAAGAGCCTAGGAGATTTCCTGAAATGCAGGACAAGTATATATTTAACTTAATAAAAACCTCCACCAGTTTTATAAAGCGACTGCATGGTTTGATAGTCTCACAAATGGCACGCCAGAGTTCCTGCTGCTCCTCGACCTGGCCAGCATTTGATACTCTCTCTATTCTTTATCTTAACCTGGGTGTGAAGCGGCACCTCATTTTGGTTTTATAATTTACTTTCTCAGAGACTAATGGTGTTGAGTGTGTTTCTATGGGCTTGTTGGGCATTGCCTGTCTGCTCCATTCAGGTTGTCTACTGAGGTTTTAATGTTTCTGCTTGTCATCCAAAGCCAGGTAGGAAACTATGCAGGCCTAACTGACAGTAGTAACAATGACGATACGGAGAATGTGCATTTAAGAAGCAGTTAGGGGGTCAGAGTAAATGGCACCCGGGTAAGAGATGGTACAGCGACACAAGCCACCGGTTTTTGATGTGACCCCCAGATAGTGATGACGGCAGTGGGTCGGTCATACTCATCACTGTCACATCCCTGTGTGACTAGATGTTCTCTCGAAGGAGATGTGTTCATCCTGCTCACACCCAGTACCACAGCCCACCTCTGTTGTTGCCAGCTGTGCATCTACATCCATTCCCTCATGCAAATACCCCCCGGGGCTAAGACAGCTGCTCTGAGTACTGAAATATATTCCCCCTTGCTTGAAAGGGCCTAAATGCTTGGTGGGCTTAGAAGGTTCTAGAAAAGATGCATAGGAATTGTTCCTTAATCACTGAGTATTCTTTTATTTTTAATTTTGCCATGCACATGTATGTGTGCATATACATGTGCTACCGTATGCCTGTGGAAGACATGTTGTAAGAGTTGGTTCTCTCCTTCCACCAGGTAGATCCTGAGGATCAAATTCAGGTCGTCAGGCTCGGTGGCAGGTGCCACCAAGATGGTGAGCCATCTCGGCAGGCCTCATTTAAGTTTTTTAAAGTTAACAAAATGGTAACTTAAACCTTAATGCAACATTTATACTTACTGATATGTTTAATTTCCATATGAAAATTTAAGGGAAGTTAAACGTATCACCAAACCCTGAAGTAATCATGCCCAGAACAGCTTCCTTAGGGTTGCTAGCCATGACTGTAATAGGAGTCATCACGAATCGTGGGTGGTCTTTTCTTGGAGTTATCTGACACATATAGAAGAATGCTGGCCACGTCACCTTCAAGAGGCCTAATGTTTGGATAATGAATTCACTTCTTTGTAGCCCAAGAGATCCGAGATCGGTGTCAGTGTTTATGCCTGCTTCAAATAGGCTTAGTCACCGAAGGGCTGAGCTGCATGGAGCCAGTGTGTAAGTTCTCTGTGGAAACCTTTCTGAACTCTGTCCAGGGAATTTTCAAGCCCTTTGCCGGCTTTCCATTTCCCCCAGCTCTTCATTCTCGTGTGGGAACACATGATTTATTGTACAGGCTTTGAGTAGAAGTTTTAAATTCACAAGTCACAACTGAGCTCCATCAGCGTCATTTTATCTTAGGGGTTTTCTTCTTTATTCTGGTATGCATGCATCTCTCTCTCTCTCTCTGTCTCTCTCTCTCTCTTTCTGTTCCTCACTAGTTAGGAGATTTCTTGTGGCCATCACAGACTTGTGAGGGAAGCTGGCTTCCTAACTAGTCCTTTCCTAACTAGTCCCGTCTTCCTAACTAGTCTTGTCTTCCTAACTAGTCCTGTTTGTTGGTTAAAGGCTGTGGAGCCTGTAGGAAGTGAGGATGAGTTGGAGGAAGTAGGTCGGGTCTTTGAAGGGTCTAGCCTGTGCTCTGGTTCCGTCTTCCCTCCATTCCCTGTCACAGCATGATGGGAGAATCCTCACCACCACCATGAACTCTACTGCACCGTGATGGGCTGAAACCCTCCGAAACTGCTAGCTCAGTCAACTGTCTCTCCTGCTCCTCCCCTCAACTGTTTTTGTCATGATAATATGGAAGACACAGCTGCAACCAAAAAGCCTATGTCTGCAAAATTACTCTCCTCCCACCACTTGCTTCACTGGGGGAAGAGGCAAGAGGACAGAGGTGGACAGGTGTTCTCTTCTCCGCCTCTTGAGTTGAGCCTTTCCTACCAAGTGTAAGATCCCCAGCAAATCAAAGCTCTTGGGGATGATAACCAACCTCGCCACAGACAAGTCTTAGCTCATTCTCGCCCTGCAGCTCCTCCCTCACCCCAATCCCCAGCCCGGTTTATAACAAGGAAGATGCTGTCCATCTGCATCTGACTTCTGTTACCTGGGTCTGGTCCGTCTGCATGTGATTTCTGTTACCTGGTCTCGTCACTTGAATTTGGTCAGCACACCCCCTAATCACTCCTTAGTTTGTTGTACTTGGTGTCATACTCAACTCTGGCCCCCACAAACTGAGAGACTGGAAGAGTGTGCAGCTATCATACAAGGAGTGCCTGTCCCTTGTCCCTTGCCTCCAGCTAAGGAAGGGACCGCACTGTGTAAACAGGAAATGATTCTTTATAACCCTTAGTAAGCTGGTGCCTTGAAATCAAAAGTAAAAGTGAGGGATAGATCCAAGGACTCTAGGAGCATGCCCAATGCTGTGTTTTCAGGGTTAGTGTTCCAAAAGGGCCCATACGCTATAACCTTGGCTCCCAGTGGTGGTCCTAGGCAGAAAGGGCGAGAATGTTAGGCAATGGGGCCCAAGTGGAGGAAGTAGGTCACAGAATGATGTATCAGATCCTGGCCTCTTCTTCACCCTGCTTTCCATCCACCGTGAGATGAGCAACAGCTTGCTAATATGCCCTCCCACCATGGCATTCTACCTCACCACAGGTTCAATTCAAGTTTTCTGCTTTAACTTGACTCCTCTCGAGGAGTATGTCGCAGTGGTGGAAAGCTGGCCAATACTCAAAGTGTTGCATGGTCTTGTACTAGGCAACATGAATAAAGCGAAGATGGGCAGCAGTGCCCACCATTGGCTACGTGGTGGGCAGAGGTACACTCTAGGATGGGCACAGAGCAATGTGAGTCAACTATATTCTTGTATGTGTGTGGTGTGGATGCACACGTATGTGTGTGCATGGTACAGGGGGAGAGGTAGGTAGGGACAACCTTCTATGTCAAGCCTTGGGTGCCTTCCACTTTTTAGCTAAGGCTGGTTTCCCATTGGATTGGGTCATTGCCAGACTGGCTTGCCTGTAATCATCTAGGGATCTACTGGTCTCTACCTCCTGTCTTGCCGATTCTGGGATTAGGGGCACAGGATACCACAGTCAGCTTTTTACATGGTTTCGGGGGATCTGAACTCAAGTCCCCACACTTGTAAAGTAAGTCCTTTGCCCTCTCTCCAGCTCCTTAGTGACAGATTTTCCAGAACTCTTTCCCACCATGTTTTATGTTCTTTCTAAGTAGGATCTCTGCTGCTGGTCTGGTGAACCTATCTGCACAGGGGCGTAGCTCTCAGTCCACTGCTCTCCCTGACATCAAACCATCAGACTGCTGTGAAAACAGGAGTACAATGCTCCTCTCTTTGGCAGGTGTCATGCTCTCACTGCTCCTGACATTAGCTGCCCCTTGCTAAGCAGAAACCAACAACGGAAGATGTTCTCATTACTCCAGTCAAGTCCACCAGTGGCCAGTTCTGACCCTCTCCAGCAGGACTTGGGAGCTTACCATATTTCCTCAGAATTATCCCCTCAAAGAGGCAAAAAGCAAATCTCAGGAACTTCACACACTTTTCTCTAATTGCTGGAGCTGAGCATCCTTGTTGGAATGAAGTCGCCCCGATTTTCATTTGGATAAGCTGCCGTCTCTGCGCCTCCATTGTAAAGCAGTGGGAAGACTTGATTACTAGCTTCAGTGTAAGATGGGTAATTTTCCTAAAAAGGCTACTTCTACCGGCATATTTTCAATCAGGGCTGCAGAGCCTGCATTGAAACATTTGATTAATATTCCATCAAGGATTTCAACATATGATTCTGTGTCAAAGGATTTGAGATAAATCCACCGAGGCAGCTGCAAGCCCGAGCATGAAGATAACAGTGTGCGACTCTCCCATGCAAATGCCTCCAGTCTGATAGAAAGACACTGATGTGCTGGGGAACATGGACTGCAAGAGCCTGAGAGGCAGGAGCCTGAGAGGCAGGAGCCTGAGAGGCAGGAGCCTGAGAGGCAGGAGCCTGGTGCTACTTAGAAGGGAACATCTATAGCCCAGAGCTTGGTGTCCTGCACACAACAAGGATCCAATCCAGTTGAAATAAACCAGTTCTGTTACAGGTGAGATCTTTAGAAACTGGTGAGAATGTGAGCCCCTTTGGATGTCAGTGTGGCGATTTCTCAGGAAATTAGGACACAATCTTCCTCAAAACCCAGCAATACCACTTTTGGGTATATATCCAAAGGATGCTCAATGGTGCCACAAAGACATGTGCTCAACTGTGTTCATAGCAGCACTGTTTGTCATGGCCAGAACCTGGAAACAACCTAAATGCCCCTCGACCAAAGAATGGATAAGGAAAATGTGATACATTCATCATAATGAAATACCACACAGCAGAAAAAAATAACGACATCTTGAATTTTGCAGGCAAATGGATGGAACTAGGAAACATTGTGAATGAGGTAACCCAGATACAGAAAGACAATTATCATATGTACTCACTCATAAGTGGTTTTTAAACACAAAGCAAAGAAAACCAGCCCACAAATAACAATCCCAGAGAACCTAGACAACAATGAGGACCCTATGAGAGACTTACATAGATCTAATTTACATGAGAAGTAGAAAAAGACAAGCTCTCCTGAGGAAAATGGGAGCATGGGGACCTTCAGAGAGGGCTGAAGGGGAGGGGAGGGGCAGGGAGGGGAGCAGAGAAAGATGTAGAGCTCAATAAAAATAAAAAATAAAAAAAAGAAACTGTAGAAGGAAAATCAACTCATTTCAAGATCTTCTTGGAGAACTGTGTTTGTGGTTATTTGAATATCACCCTAATCTAAACATCTTAAATTATTCAGTGGGGCTGACCATTTGTTGAATACTTCCTCTGCACTTGACAGATAACTGTTCCTCAGCAAATACCTGTTGACTGAATCCCGTTTTGCCCTCCTCTAGAGACCAGCATATCTAATCTCCAAGGCTTTCTTTAGTGTGGTCAACCACACATCAGGCATCTAGTCAGTGGGATATGAAGACAAGCATGTCCCTTCCTGAGCTGGGCTCATGTGGTCTTCCTCTACACTCAGAACCCTCCTCCATAGCCTTTTCCTTTCTGGTTGACCAGGAGAAAGACTGCCATGGTAGCCTTGGAAGCCATATGTGAAGATGATAGAACCTTTTGCAGTCCGGGGCCCTTTAAAGGCCTCTCAGCTTGAACAGCTTCTCGTAGCTATTCTGTGAGCCAGAGTGGAGCTCTAGTGAGATACCCCAACCTCACAGAATATGAAAATGTAAAGCCAGATGAGACACAGCCCCTTCAATCTTGAGTAGTCAACCCTTGCAGGGACCGTGTGGCCCTTCATCTCCACATAAGCCACAGTTAGACAGGGTCTTTACACAAAGCTTGCTCTCAGTGGCCATAACAGAGCAAATGACAAATACCAGCCATAGGGCCCTTCAGAAGACGTTGGCACACACCTCTGCTTGTAGGCCACCAGTGATGAGCAGCCAGAGGTTTACTGTCCTTGGAGACACAGGATACAGAAACAGCAGAGGAGTCTTGAGAAATACCGATGACCTCGATTCCTAGAACCTAATCAGTAAGTACCATTAGCATTTTCAAGAAGAGGATCCTCACTCTGGAAGCTGTTTCTAATGCAAATCTCGCTGCAAAACACAAGGTGTGATGTTTGGCAGGCGAGACATTTCCAGTAGGTCCACTTAAAAACCCTGCATGGGGAGGGGAGCAGAGAAAAATGTAGAGCTCAATAAAAATCAATAAAAAACACCCGGCATGTCCTCAAATTAAAGTGTCCATGCCATTGGTTTTGTTGGAATGCTTATTTTTGTTTCTGTGTTTGGTTTTGTTGTTTGTTTCTTGAGACAGGTTCTCATGTATTCCAGGCTGTCCTCAAACCTGTTCAAGACAAGAATGACCTTGAACTTCTGACCTCCTAGTGCCACTTCCCCAGTTCTGGTACCACCATGCCTGGTTTAAGTGGTTCCCAGAGATGGAACTCTAGAGGATTCTATGTACGGTGGGCAATCACTGTACCAACCAAGCCATGTCCAAGCTAATAGGGTGACTTGTATGTGTTTCCCACTTGTGGTAGTTTGAGTGTGTTTGGCCCCCATGAGCTCTTAGGGAGTAGCACTATTAGGAGGTGTGGCCTTGTTGGAGGAAGCTTGGTCTTGTTGGAAGCTGGATGAGCCACACCTTTAAGCCAGACCTTGAGGTTGGAGGGCGTACCTTTAACCTGGGCCATACCTTCTGTTGGAAGTGTCACTGTGGGGGCAGGCTTTGAGGTCTTTTTCTCAAGCTTCACTGGGTGTGACAGTTGATTTCCTGTGGCCTGCAAGACGTAGCAGTCTCAGCTCCAGCATCATGTCTGCCTGCATGTCACCATGGTCTCCGCCATGGTGGACTGAACCTCTGAGACTGTAAGCAAGCCACCACAATTAAATGTTTTCTTTGTAAGAGTCTTCTGTGGTCATGCTGTCTCTTTACAGTAATAGGAAATCTAACCAAGACATCACTTAACCTTCAGCATGGGCTTGCTCTCCAGGGAGGCCACCCGGCTCAAACCATCCAGCTCAGGGAAAGTCAGAACATATAAGCCCCTTTACACCTGATTCAGTGTCCTTTCTCATGGGGCCAAGTTTTAACTTATGCCAGAGATTATGACATTCTTTTGTTACTTAATCCCAAGTGGTTCTTAATGCCCTCTGTGGACCCCCAGATTGGCAGCAGGTGTACCCTTAGTCCAAGGCCTAGGACCACACAATTGGATGCTCTGACCCTCCCCAGATCCTGCAAAACCAGAGGCAGCACTGCCACTGTGCAGAGCTCCAGGAAAGGCTGATGCTCCAATATTAGTCTCAGATAGAATGCAAGCGAGAAGACATGAGGATGGCAGGATGGTCAAGAGAATACTGGTCTGTGGGAGAATTGTCTGTATTCTATCAATCATGTTTTAAATAAATGCTGATTGGCCAGGCAGGAAGTATAGGTGGGAAAACCAGACAGGAAGTAGAAATGATGTAATGAGAACAGGAGAATTCTGGGAAGGAGGAAGTTGATTCCTCCCACTCCTGCCCAGACCATGGAAGCAGCAGGATATGATCTGCCCCAATGAAAAAAGGTACTGAGCCACATGGCTAACATAGATCAGAAAAATGGGTTAATCAAGATGTGAGAGTTAGCCAGTGAGAGGCTAGAGCTAATGGGCCAATCAGTTTTATAACTTATAGAGATCTATGTGTGATTTTTCTCTGGGACTAAACAGCTGGGGGGCCGGGCAGGACAGAAACCCCAACAACAAACAAACAAGCCAGGCCCTCCATGTCACACTGGTCCAAGAGGAACTTGCATCCTCAAGCCTCAGATTCTGCAGATGTCTGGGCTTGAGGCATTGTAGCCACCTCCTTTCCACCTGCCACACACGTTCATGATATTTATTAGAAGCCAGCAAGTATTACCGAACACGTCCTATGGGGAGAGACATGCAAACATCCTTCCTCTTTCATCTCCTCCAAGTAACACAGTTTTAGATTGAAAAATGTGTTATGGTCCTGTGAAGGGAAGATCGACCCCATTCCTGCCCAGGGACTTCAGGCTGAAATGAGGATGTTTGCTTCTCACCTTGAGTCATAAATAACTGAAGATACAATCAGGGAGATTCGGCCTGCCTGGCCTGGTCCCTCCTCGCGCTGCCCTGCATTAGTCTGGGGAGCAGGTGCAAACGTGGGCTGCGTCAGCAGATGCCTGTGAGCATCCAGCACAGAAGCCGGGAAAAGGGGCCAGTGTTCACATGCTGCGTTTGAAGTAGAGGGAGGGGAAGAGATTCCAAATGTTACTGTGTTGATTAACAACTGCGTGTTGTTTTTATGATGTGAAACGTGATGAATCAAAGTTGTTAAACCTGACGTTTTAATTATTTACGAAATTGAGATATCACAGAGCCTCGGAAGCTCTGGGTGATAGAATATGTTTGTAAAAGTGTCTCCTTATACATAAAACACAAAGCTGCAGGCTGGGCGACATGATAGAAAACTAATAAGAAGTAGACTAAAGACCCGGAGGAGCCCCGGGATTGTCTCTGGCTTCCTTTACGTTCATGTGTCCCATTTGCTTATTTTGTTCTTTGTATGTGTGTGCACATGTTCGTGTGTGCATACGTCCGTGTGTGTGCACGTGTCCGTGTGTGTGCACATGTCCGTGTGTGCACATGTCCGTGTGTGTACACATGTTCGTGTGTGTTCACATGTCCGTGTGTGCACATGTCCGTGTGTGTGCACATGTCCGTGTGTGTGGAGGGTAGAGGTCAACATCAGATCTCTTCCTTTACCACTCTCTGCCGTATTTTGAAAGATAGGCTCTCGCCGGGTGGTGGTGGCGCACGCCTGTAATCCCAGCACTCTGGAGGCAGAGGCAGGCGGATCTCTGTGAGTTTGAGACCAGCCTGGTCTACAAAGGGAGTTCCAGGACAGGCTCCAAAACCACAGAGAAACCCTGTCTCGAAAAAACTAAAAAAAAAAAAAAAGAACGATAGGCTCTCTCACCGAACCTGCAGGTCACCAATTGGGCTGCAATGGCTGGTGGGCAAACCCCGGGAGTCTCTCCACCTCCTGCTCCCAGAGCTGGAATTATAGGCATGCTCTGCTACACCCGACTTTGCATGAGCTCAGATCCTCAGGCTTGTGCAGCCAGAACTCTACTGGCGGAACCCTCTCCCAAACCTCCACCTCCCTTGTCTTTAAAGTTAATTTACTGAGAGCTGAGGATAGAGCTAAGTGCTAGAGTACTTGCCTACAGCTTGTAAGGCCCTGTATAATCCTAGAAAAGCTGATGGATAGATAGATAGATAGATAGATAGATAGATAGATAGATAGATAGATAGATAGATAGATAGACAGAGGTGATAGATGAACGATATATAGACATAGATGATAGACAAAATGATAAATAATTTTATTTTTTTACAATTTTGAGCTTACAGAGAAAAAGGGAATACTAAGATAACCCACATCTGTTTTCCCAGACTACTAATATTCTAGATTATATAGCATATTTGCTACAGCTAATTAGTCTTCATTGGAGCCATGCTATTGTTTCAAACTTCTTCAGTTCCTCCCCATCCAGGACACCATGTCATGCTTGCTGTCATTCCTCCCTAGACTCCAGTCATCTGTCACAG
The DNA here is from genome assembly GCF_000317375.1 of Microtus ochrogaster. Classification (NCBI taxonomy): domain Eukaryota; kingdom Metazoa; phylum Chordata; class Mammalia; order Rodentia; family Cricetidae; genus Microtus; species Microtus ochrogaster. The sequence continues at coordinate 63,353,396 of NC_022030.1, forward strand.
GTTCTTGGAGCTTCTGTGTTATTGCAACCATGGCACAGGCTGTCCAGGAGCTGGGCTTTGTCAGGAGTTTCTCTCAGGATCTGAGTTATCGGTCTCTTCCACTTGTATATCTATAAAACAATCAGGCCACTGGTGCCTGAAGGGGCTGAGTAGACCAGTCGCTAGAACAGCAATGGTATTTGGGGGCATCCTGAGCACAGGGACAAAGGATCTCTCCCTCTCTAAGGTTCTTTTCAATGATTAAAAAACAAAAACAAACAAACAAAAAACTCTTTACACTGGTAAACCATGCTGGAGAGAATGTTTACTATATAGCTTTGTATGAAACCCACCTTATTTATAATTGACAAACGGGCTAGGTACCTGTGGGCAATTATAAGGGGCTTTAAAAGCTATTTTGGCTTATAATCGCTTGCTTTTCTTCAGCCATGTGGAAGGCTCCTTTCTCTTAAAATTTGTTCATATATTAATTCATGCAGAAGATGCTGTTTCAATCTTCCAGGCTAAGTAGACCAATCCGCGCCTAAGCTCTCAAATAATACGAAGGTGCAGAGCCTCTAATATTGAAATAATCTGTTCCAAATGCTAATCAGCCATCCTTTCAAAATGCAAACAGAACCAACTCTCTCTGCTTCCTTTCTTCCTGAAGACCTAGGGGCACAGAAAGACTGACCCCATGTGAACATACCCACGGATACAGAGGGTAGCCCTGTGGCCGTTGACACGTTCTCTTTAGTGTATGCCCTCCCAGGGATGAACCATGTCAGAGAGGCAGGATGGGCATCGCCACACAGTTGCCACCAGAGCAGAGCAGACCTTTACACCTTTGCTTGCCAAGGGACCCAAAATCTCCCCCTGCCTTTCCGCTTCTGCTGCTGCAGGGCGGGACAGTGACTCTGCAGCCTGAACTGGAGGCCGACGAGGATACGCTTGTTCCAGCTCTCCACCCTACATCCACAGCGTCAGCGAATCCCGTATCATCTAGCAGCTAGGATGTAACCACACCACACTTTAGCCCCCTCCCCGAGATGACCATCCCAGTCAAAGCCACCCACACCCTCCTCCTCACGTACTTCTGTAGACTCTACCCCCACTCAGCTCAAATCAGCCTGACGCGGCCGTCAGTGTGGTCTTTTCCAAATGGAAACCAGAACAGGTTACTCTGATGTAAAACCAATCAATAGCTTCTAGTTGAAAGGGGAATTAGATCTGTCTCCTCCTACCATGGCCTGGGAGCTTTTTTTTTTTTTTTTTTTTGGTGGAGCCCCTGTCATTATCTTCCCCTCCCCTCATCTCTGCCCTACTTGCTGCAGCCATTCTTCTACATGCTGAGAAGCTTGTGCTCCCAGGACCTTTGCACAAGCTGTAGCTTTTCTTTAAGTCATAGCTGAGTTTCACATACATTCTGGACCTTCCTAGTGAGTACATTTGAGTTCGAACACTCTATCAACCCTTTAAAGAAATTCTTTTTTTTTTTTTGGCTCATTTTTTTTATTGAAAAAATTTCTGCCTCCTCCCCACCTCCAAATTTCCCTCCCGCCTTCTTCCACTCAACTCCCCCTCCCCCCACTTCTCTTCTCCTCCTTCTTCAGTCCAAAGAGCAGTCAGGGTTCCCTGCCCTGTGGGAAGTCCAAGGTCCTCCCCCCTCCATCCAGGTCTAGGAAGGTGAGCATCCAAACAGGCGAGGCTCCCACAAATCCAGTGCATGCAGTAGGATCAAAACCCAGTGCCACTGTCCTTGGCTTCTCATCAGCCCTCATTGAATGCCATGTTCAGAGAGTCCGGTTTTATCCCATGCTTTTTCAGTCCCAGTCCCGCTGGCCTTGGTGAGCTCCCAATAGATCAGTCACACTGTCTCAGTGGGTGGGTGCCCCCTCACGGTCCTGACTTCCTTGTAGATGTTTCTCTTCTGTGTTTAGCTTGTGTTTCTTCTACTAGAGGAACTGAGAGCGAGGTCTTGCTTACCTTCATAGCATCCCCAGAACCCACAACAGAGCTCTGGGCACAGTAGGACATGAGGATACGAAGTGACAGGAAGGAACCCAGAGTGAGATTTTCTCATGCTGGTTTCTTTGGAGGGAAGGCACAGTTTGCATCTCCGGTCCCAAGAGAAGCATTCCAAGTGGCCTAGTCTTCAAGGACAGGAGATACTCTGAGGTGGCAAGAAGGGACACCAGCAAGACAGAGAACTTATGCCGAGGAAGACTGCCAAGGATAGGGAAGGACATTGCCAACTGGGAAACGGTACTTGTAAGCTGCGTCTATGAAAATGTACTGGGAGAGAACTCGCAAAAGTTAGTTTAAAAGACAGATAACGCAATAATCTGCAAGGGCAGATAGCTTCAGGAGAATTCCCCAGGAGGAGGCATGTGAAATATCCCCTGAGCACCTGAGCAGAGTTCAACTTCACTGCATAGCAGAAAACACAAATTGGAGCCACAGTCAGTCACAACCTCATCCCTAATAGCATTCTAGAAGTCAGAAAGACAGAAAGACAACCCAGAGCTTCGGAGGCTGTGAGCTGGGATTCTCGCCTGCTGCTGCAGGAAGTGGGAAGGTGGCTGCCACACCAGGAGAGTCTTGAAAAGACACCCCGGATGAAGAACTAGGGGCCGCGAAGGAGAGCTGAGAGCGGGAGGAATCATCTTTCCAGGGAAGAGCACACCAGTTGGTTATCCAATACCAAGTGGTCAGTCAGCCTCTCAGACATCTTACTGTACCAAACTATATGCTGTTTATCTTACTAATATGCATTTACAAACAGGTCAATTAATTGACAGAGAAAAGCCTATGAACAGCTGCTGGTCAGGGCAAGCAGTGCCACTAAGTTGACTGTAAATACTAGGAAGTTTGGCCGGACAGCAGAAGCTGTGTTTTGTTGACATGTGGGTAGCCTGGAAAAATGGCAGCAAAATTCATCAATTATGCCCAAGATCCATGCCTATCCGACATTTTACATCATGTGTTTAGGTCGGAGGAGTGGGAGTGAGCACCTGTAATTCCAGCGCCTTTGGAGGTGGAGGCATGGGACCAGGAGACTATCTCCGAGTTTGTTTTCTGTCTCTGTGATAAAAACAACTTGGGGTGGGGGGACAGTTTATTTGTCCTACGATCCCATGTCATAGTCCATCACTGAGGGAAGACAGGCCAGGAACTCAAGGCCTGGGAGCCTGAGGCAGAAACCATGGAGGAGCTCTGCCTATTGCTCCCCATAACTCGCTCATCCTGCTTTCTTAAACCTCTCAGGACAACCTGTCCAGGGTTGGCCTTTAGCACAGAAAGCTGGATCCTCCTACACCAATCACTAATCAAGAAAATGCTCTTCAGACTTGCTACAGGTCAATCTGGTGGGGATAGTTTTTCACTTGAGGGTCCCTCTTCCCAAATGACCCTCATTTGCCAAGATGACAAAAAGACTAACCAGTGTATCTGGGTAACATAATAACATGCTGTAAGAAACAAAAAGCAAAACAAAACCCCTCCATGTGGTTGTTCCCAAGTTCTATCAACTTCTAGAAACCTTTTCCATTAAGGTCCTATGAGCATATCCGAGCCACACCCCATGGATCATGGCAAGAAAGGGCTCTATCTGGGATCTGCATCAGAAGGAAGCTGGCTATCACTCCCTACAAATGTCCATCATCAGCTCCAATCATCTTTTCTCCCAATTATACAGCAAACATCGTCTTTTCTCCCAATACTACTGTGTATTTTCCATCATGCATTTAGTTTGCAGTACTTTCTGGGATATTATTGGCTCCTGGGCCCTATTCTTTAAGGTGACTGGGACAGAACCACTATGACAGTCTTCTCTTCAGTCTAGCTGAAGACCCAGACACACAGCCAACAAATCAGAGAAACGATGCCCTCAAAGGATTCAGCTGGCTGCCCTCTTCCCCAGACAACACTTGCACGTGGCTGCACTTGCACGTGGCTGCACTTGCACCTGGCTGCTGTGTGCAGGGCATGGGGTGGACCCTGAGACATAGGATGAGTGCAGGATAGACTCGGGAATTCCTTATCGGAAGGATCCATTCTTTAGTCCTTCACGCTCCTTGGAATTCTCCACCAAAGACCTGTGTCCCAAGATCTCAGATCTGCCTCCTGTCTCCTGAGTGATTTCTTTAGTCATCCTTTGTTATGGGTTGAACTGGGAACCCCCATGGTGCTATTAGTGTAGACCCTAATCCAATGTGACTGCGTCCTCATGAATAAGGACATGAATTTAAACAAATACACTGTGAGAACACATTCATGGTCTTTCTGTAAAAGAGGGTAGAAACTCATTATCTCTACATATTTTTTTTTAGCCAAAATAATAAATCAACCCTTGATTTCTGAACTAAACACTGAAGAGAGTTTAAACATAGAAAACCACAAGGCGTTTTGGAAACGTTGCAAAGACAAATGAGCCACCCATAAAATTGATCTGTGGGGACCAACACAGGCCAATGACAGTTCAGTTAAAGGTTATTAACAATACAAATCCTGATCAATTATTTAAATATAATTTAAGACAGACATAGTGCAAAACCTTCTCAAACCACGCACAATTGATTTACTGAAAATGGTGTTGTAACTTCCAACAAACCAGTCAGTTCCAAATCAATAAAATCACCTCTCTCCATAAACCTTTTTACCCAAGGCCAATCTATCATTATCAATACCATTTAACAAAACTGGCATCTGATGCACTTATGAACCAGAGAGTGGATCCTCTCTCAGCCCACACGCTGTCCCCCTAGGGAGAAGCTTTTGTTGAGACGAACTGAAGGGAGTCCATTTTGCTGTTCTGTTTTTTTGTTCTGCATAGTCACTTACCAAATCTACTGCACAGGGCTCTGAACTTCTAGTCTCCTGCAGCAAAACTAATATTGGGAGGTACTCACTGGAAAAATAAAAACCGTCTGGGTCTGACCCAGACAGCCATAACCCAGCTATTCTTTCTCACACAGAGAAAGGAGCCATCAGAATGCGAAGGAGAGATGGGACCAGCATTGAGTACAAACGCATGTCATTCTCCCTGCAAACAGAGATAAAACGCTCCAATATTGATGTTCATGTGTGGTCAGAGGCCTCTAATAACACTGAAGGAGTTGAGACTGAGAAGGTGACTATTGTTTGCACAAGATACGATTTTAATGACTTTTTAAAAGGCTGTGCATTCATGTAAAAGAACTGGAGTGTGCCGTGCAAACCTTTCATTAGACAGAGGAGCATGCCATTACTCCACTAACGGCTCGCAACTCAGTCTGTCTTTGCAGCAAGGTTCTGACGATTCATGCACGCAGATCACATTGTTAGTTTAACTCTCAGTGAGCTGGATATGACTTTCCCAGCTGTCGGCTCAGTGAGAACATCTTCCAAGAGGAAGAAGAGGGGGTTGGGCGGCAGTGGCTGAAGTCATGGGCAGAGCAGACAGAAATCATCTGACCTCCACATCAGCTAGAGCCATTTCGTCGCGGTAGTCATCAGGCAGGTGCGGGGAGTTGAACGTCAGGTGGCTGGAGGGTTTGGAGTCCTGCTCTAAGAGCGGGTCCTCAGCTGCACAGCAAAGGTGTGGGCCTACTGGCATTTATGATCTGCCCCCATCTGACTGTCACTCCCAGACTGCCTACCAGATACCTTCTTCTACCCTTTGTTCTGGAAACTTCCAGCAAGAAGGTAGAGATAACTGTATAATGGCCCTCTTCCCACGAGGCAACCAGCCTTCAACAACTGTCCACTCAACACCAGTCTTGACCTGTACCTCAACTCCCTTCGTCAAATGGAGCCCTCGAAGAATCCTCATCTCTTCTTGTTGTGACAACTACCTGCTTGTCAAATGGAGCCCTCTAAGAATCCTCACCTCTTCTTGTTGTGACAATTACCTGCTTGAGGCATTTGATGAATTACAACTTGAATTCTTAAAGAGCCAGGACACTCCAGAGAGGGAGAAGAAGGAAACAGGAAAAGAAAGAAGGAGAGAGAGAGACAGACAGACAGACAGAAACAGACAGGCAGACACACACACACACACACACACACACACACACACACAGAAAAAGCTGTCCTTTGGCATGCCATGCTTGTTCCTCTCCAGGGCCTCGGCACTTGCCATTCTCTTTGTACTTCTCAGAAGTCTGTGTCCCTTGCCAAAAAGAAAGTTAAAACACTAGGCCCTAGAGCCGGGCGGTGGTGGCGCACACCTTTAATCCCAGCACTTGGGAGGCAGAGGCGGGCGGATCTTTGTGAGTTCGACCAGCCTGGTCTACAAGAGCTAGTTCCAGGACAAGCCCCAAAACCACAGAGAAACCCTGTCTCGAAAAACCAAAAAACAAAAACAAAAACAAAAAAAAACCAAAACAACAACAAAAAAACACTAGGCCCTGGAGGAAAAGCACAAGTGATTCTGTTTTTGGGAAAGGTTGGGTCTGACAGCAGAGCTCTCATTGGGAATTAGTGTCCTTATCTAAGAGGCATATGGGGAGCTAAAGCCCTTCCTACTTCAGCAGCTGGCAGCATTCCACAGCATAGAGAAGGCCCCCACTGCAGCCTCCCCATGCTGACAGACTGAGGTCATTCAGAAGCCACCAAGCCTCTTATACTTTTAAACCCTCCTGACTCCAGTGGCCGTCTACCGGGCCTGGGCATTCAGCATTACACTCTTCTATAGTAATCTATATTATTTGTATTGTTTGTACTTTATATTTGTTTTTTGTTTTGTTTTGTTTTTCGAGACAGGGTTTCTCTGTAGCTTTGGAGCCTGTCCTGGAACTCCCTTGGTAGACCAGGCTGGCCTCGAACTCACAGAGATCCGCCTGCCTC